>NC_056526.1:87896749-87976979 GCF_019175285.1 Sceloporus undulatus
GAAAATATTTAGAGATAAGCAAGAAAGTACCAAACTCTATCCCACTGACAATCCAGACTGAATATGTAAGAAGGACTTATGTAGGAAGAAGTAACAGCTGCAAGGAAACATTTGTAAAGAGTAGCCAAAAGAAACAATTTGGTTCACCACATGATTTTCAATCTACGCCACCAAAATGGCTCATTTCTACTCAGAAATCAACACTAGAGACATTAAACACAACTTCAATTCTTGCTATACATCCCTTCTCCCGACAAGAGTTCTATTAGAGGAAAAGAACTGAAGCTTGAGTTTTCTTTAAGTCCCATTATTTTGTCTCTGAAAGTAACGATCTCAGCACATATAGAAAAATGAACTATATTCTTTTTCATATAGATGCAAGAAAAAGTCAGAGGAAGCAGAATTCCTTCAAAGAGCATAAAGGAAAATAGCGGCCACTTGGATAAAAATGATCCTGTCCTGGTTTTTCTCAGAGTTTGCTAGATAATAAAGTCAGTTCATAATGAGAATTGAGAACACAAAGGGCTTCAAGATACTAGCCATTACCTACATTCCAATTTTAAAATAAATCTATTTCCTACAACTTGTTCGTTTCTTCTCATGCAATAAAGCAAAAGTGTTTATCAGTTGGAGGTACAGTTTTTTAGAAGTACCTTAATTTCATAACTAGTGGGTGTGATCATATTTATTTCTAATTCACATGTCAATATTAACTCAGTGTATGTTATATTCAAGCAACTGATTTTCATTTCCTCACAGTCTAATCTCAAATGAAGTATAACAGATTTTGCATTATTCATTTACTGTTTTTTTTTAAAGGGTGCAAGCAAGCTCTTTGACATACAAGTATATTTTAATGAAATACTGTATATACGTATATGTCTAGAAATTTTAGTCAAAAATTGGCCCAAACAACCTGGGTCAACTTATCCACAGGTCAATGTAAGTACTGTACTTTAATCAGCAAAGAAATCATTCCCTTCTCTGAATGGTGAAACACAATATCTTAGTCAGTCCTAAGAGCACCTAAAAGAAACACTGAACCTCTCTACTCTCTCTGCTGCAATGCCACATCTGATCTTTTTGAACGCCTAGGTGGGAAAATACTGGTGGTGGCAGCTCTTTGGTACTTCCCCTCAAAGAAGCGCCAAGAGGAACCAGACACTGAAGGATTTGAATAAGACATCTGTGTGTATTTGTCAGCTTTTCTGAGTTAAACTCAGGCAAAACTATCACATTAAAGTTGAAGGCTATAATCACTGTTAATGGAGTCACCTTTTTTTTCTTGCTTTGTTTTTTCATCCGTTTTGTCATGTGTGTGTTTCCTCAACCCCCAGCTGTACCTGGCCACCTCCCTGACACATCGCAGAGCCACAATTTACTTTCTTTCCTTTCTCATCCATCCAGCCTTTCATGGGAGCACAAACAGTTATGCCTCATGCAATTTTGTAGGTTCTTTGGCACTGTTTTCCTTTGCTTCATCCTTTACAATCTTTGTTACATGCTCCTAGGTCAAATCAAAATCCATAATTTTGGCCCAAAATCCTGCCCTCGATTTATACATGAGGCTGACTTATAGCTGAGGATATGCAGTAGACATATTATTGGGAATTATTTCCTTAACAGAAAATTCAGTACCAGAAGCAGAAATAACATGGCAAGAATGGAGATAGCTTCCTGCCTCACAAAAAAGAGTAATTCAATGTCTTTCAGCTAAGGTTTTATCCAAACTTAACAATATGCCCATATAAAATTAAACCACCAGGTCTGATAAGCCTTGCATAAGTAAACAAAATCATTTTAAACCTGAGACCACTTGAAAGCTTCTTCCAAAATGTAATCAGGTATAACTTAGTCTTTCACCAGCCTTCACTTTTCTTATGCTTTCCATTTTGGGAGCCATGTTTACAGATCTATGCTTTTTAAACCTTTTTGGGGTAGTTGGTGATTCTGGAGCCAGCTGCTTTTTACCCTGCTTTTCTAGACAGGCACATCCAGCTACAGTGAGACTACAGGAAATTATGTCTTTTTTCAACCATTTTTCTTCATCCTCCCCAAAACTGATGCTAAAAAATATCCAGCTAGACAGAGGATAAGGAGAATGTATTGGCTGGGTGGATGTAAAAAGAATCTTTTTGCTGCTGCTGCTGCTGCTGCTGACAAGACTATAGTATCATGTATGTTGATGGAAATAAATAAGTAAGTAAATATTCTCATGTTTATATTCTCTTTTCAGGGAAGCCATTCGGCACAGCATCAAATCTCAGTATGTAAAGTCAAAGGCTTTCATGGCCAGCATCCATAGTTTTTTGTGGGTTTTTCGGGCTATGTGGCCATGTTCCAGAAAAGTTTCTTCCTGACGTTTCACCAGCATCTGTGGCTGGCATCTTCAGAGAAATCTCAGTATCCTCATGGCATTAATTTTGTGGAATTAAATTTGCTACAAAGTTCTTCTCCTGGACTACTTCAGAAATGCTGGACCAGTGGTTTTCAAACTCTGGACTTCAGCTTTCAGAACTACTGAGCACTGGTCATACTTGCTGGGATTTAAAGCAGCTGAATACCAAAACATCTGGAGAACCAAATATTTAGAACCATTGATGCAGACTGAAATCATATTGGATAGCGGTGGACTATAAAGCTTCCACCAATGTATTTATGCTGGAGATCCATCATGGTGAATTCTCCTTCTTTTGCCTTGTCTGTGCAATGGCAGACAGTATTGTGGCCAGTCAGTGACTATCCAGTTGCTACCACACAGCTAGCCAAAAAATGTAACACAGAGGAATGGGATTTCTTTTCTCCATAACATCCGGCATACCCCCACCCCCCAGTTATGCCCATGTAAGTCCCCAAAAGGCTTTTCATCTGGCACTCTGAGGAACAGCCAAGACCACAGTTCCTTCCATTCTGATAGCATCTGTTTTCAACAAGTTTTGTTATGTTAGGTTTCCATATCCACGATCAAAGAGTTCCATTGGTACAGGAATAGCTATTCTGAGGATTAAAAACAGCAGCAAGGTGCAGAGTTTTCCTTAAAATATATTTTAATTACAAGAGAACTATACTAACATCTGAGCATGAGAAAAAATGCTAGCACTGGGTCTGTGACAGACATAGGCCATTCATCAGCTACTGCTTACATAAGACAAATAAAAGAGTATGCAGGATGCAAAACACAAGGTTTTGCTTCCTTCATCTTGAGAACAAAACAATTTTGAACTCCCAAGATGCTGCAGACAGAAGTGGAAATGCAAATATTCCCTCACACTTTTCAGGTATGAAGAAGGCATGAAGATCTTCCCTTTTTTGGGTGCACTTTATCTTAAAATAATTATAGTAATGTTTTGAACTGAAAATTGGAACTCTCTGGGAACATATTTTTCCACTATGGCATGTATTTAAAGTATAGATCTATTTAGTGTGTAAAACTAGTGAGCTTGCCAGAAATACAGAAGATGCTGGAGAAAAAAACATGAGGTTCAGGTAAAAGGGGAAGGGAAGAGGAGGTGAACGATCTGTCTCTTGGAAAACTGCATCAATGACTGGGAAGGACCCTTATGATTTCCCTAGTGTCAACCAGCCAATGAATGATATGTTTGACAGTAAAAATTGTATTAAGTGCCTTCGAAAGTGATTACTTTCACTGGAATAATTTCATTAAATATAAAGAAACTATGAAACTAAAAGCAACTGAATTTCCTCAACAATGCACTGATTCCTGCCTTTGCTGTTTTCTGTGGCATTCATCAAAGCGTCATTGTGAACTCACCTGCCTAGCTAGACTGACAAATGCCACTGTGGTGTTCATTCAAGCTGTGTCCCATTGGGTGACCCTGGGCAAGGGCAAACCCCCTCTGAACAAAGTCTGCCAAGAAAGCCCTGTGACAGGTTCACTTTAGGGTTGCCATAACTCAGAAATGACTTGAAGACATACCACGGTTGCATTCATCTGTCTATCTAGACAGGTAAGCCTACATGTTAAATCCATAGGGAGCCATGTGTAGGTCAGTCAGGTTTGTTTGTATAGAAACCTTCCTTATTCCATTATTCCTTTTGTGAAACCAGCCATATGGCTGGAAAATACCATTTTCTACTTGCAAACTGTGTGCATTTCTATGCAAAGAGAATTCAAACTCATATAATCTATTACTTTAAGAAAAAAAACTGATGGACAAAATCTCTCAACAATCCCTAGTCATAAGCTTACTAGAATTCTACAAATTCAGGGGGTGCTACTTTGAAACTTGGGGGCAGTACAGACCGGCACTTTGTGCCGGCCTGATTGTGTACTAGGTCTAAACTAGGGCTATGTGTTTACATATTCAACCCTCTAGTTCCACCGCACGTGTGCCATTATGGTGTGCGCCCATCCATATGGAGTGCACCATTATGATGCACAGGCATTATGGTGCATGAGTGCCACTATGGTGCCCCTTCCCAGAAGCTGCTTACAGCAGCTTCTTTTTGCTTCCAAGAGGGAACAGATTGTTGTCGCAGCGTGTGGCTGCCATGGCAATGATCTGGGGCTAAAAGGGGCAGCATTTAGCCGCCCGTCTGTCAAGCCCCTAAATTAGAGTTATAAGCCCTGTAACTGCATGGGCTACAATTTAGTGGGGATAATGCCCTATAACTACTACCCAAAGTAACTAAGTAGTACACGTTACCCACACAAAAAAGTGCTCATCCCACATTAATATTAATCACAAAATAATCTATTATACTTTAGTACAAAGGAACTGATTATGAGTAATTCATTATTTGTAACTAATTGCTTCCAAGTCCTGCTCAAATGATACTCAAAGATAAACACCAAAACAGGTACAAAGTATAGTTTTACCACTGAGTTCTGAGCTGCACAAATATTTACTGGCTTTTGATGAAAGGGAAATTGTGCCTTTTATGATACCTTTCATGAAAGGAATGCTACCCAAAGAGAAGGTGATGGAGTTTTTAAAGAGGTCTATAATGACAACTGTGCACTGATTTCACTATTAAACATGTGAGGTTTCTGAAGATACATAGGAGACAGGAGGTTTAGCTTGTAAACCAATTTACGTGGGGCACAATAGTCAAAACAAGCTACATTTGCACTGCAGAAATAATTTGGATTGACCCCACTATAACTGTTATGGCTCAATGCTATGGAATTTGGGGAAGTGTAATTTATTGCTACTCCAGAGCGGAGCTGCAACAGTCTACCATTGGGTCAAAACAAATTATTTCTACAGTGTCGATGCAGCCACATCAACGTTGCTTTCTGTAAATCCCATAGTCTGACCAAATGCCACATCTGAAACCTGGTATTCTGGCTAGCGAAGAATAAAATCTTAAACTTAGACAGAACAAACTAAAAAGGGATATTTTAATTTAAAATTCATACCTGGATTAAAAAGTTCATCTTAAATTTTGATAAAGTGGCAGGAGGCAAGGGGAAAAAGAAAATTGCCTTATGTAGCCAACTGACTTGAGAGCCATTTAATATTCCTGGATAACTATGTGTTCAAAATCAAAGCAGAATACTCTTTATCGGAAGATTACATTAACATGAATCAGAATGCTGCTGTTTAAATTCTGATAATAAGGACATATGGAGGGAGGTGTTCTCACACAAACACTGTTTCACATCCTTTCAGTTCAAGCAAGGTGGTGTCAGGTGTGCATTTTCAACATACAACATAATTCTAATAACAAAGAGTTAACCAATTAGGTTGCTATAAAAACTCTATAAAAAGGTCTTCCAAGTTCACTGTGGCAATTACTCATCCACTGTAAATAGATCTGTAATTACCACATGAAGCTGCCAACAAAGCATGTAGCTGTATATGAATAGATTGCCTAGATCTAAAATGTGTATACTAAGCTTCTATTCGAGTTAATTCATAATGCATTAACTGATCTACATTTTTGGTATATTCATAAAGTGAAAGATGATAACTCTTAGCAGGACTTAGTGTCATTTTTCATGGAGAGTTGAATGTACATTCAGAGTAGCAAGGAGTTCCTGTTTTAGAAATCCACAAGAATCAACTGAAAGGAACTTCAGCCCAATTGCATTTGTCACTTTTGAAAAGGAAGGAAATAGCTCAAAGCCTTAAGAGAAAGATGCAAAGAGGAGAAAACTCCGGATGGAATGCGGTATTTTCTCACGTAGAAGAAAATGTTGGCACAGAAAATGGGTCTGAAGATACATGGGCACTCTTCTGTAGATGGAGGTAAGATGAGTTCTTTTTTCCACTTTTTTCACAAAAATACATTGTATTTGCACAAAATGAACACTTTTTCATTAAAGTTTTGCATAATTTACAATATTTTGTGATAATACAATTTTCACAAATAAGTCAACAAATGCACAAAATAAACTCATCACAAAATCCTTTGTAATCTTGCCCAGCAGGAAGAAGTTTTGAAGTGGATTTTTTGCACATGTGGAGGAATAAAATACACAAAAAAGCTTTATTTTTCTGAATAGATGGTGCTGTAATTCAACAATTAGACCAATTACACTATGTATCTCAAGAACGCAATACACATCTAAAGGCACAAACATTCACATACTCGATAGGAAATGAAACATGTAAGTGCAGTGTATAGAACCAAAGCAAAACAATCTATGTAGCTCATCAAATATACAAACATTCAGCTCAGCTCTGACAGTATGCTATATCTGTGCTGCCTCAGTAGCATTACAGAACATTTGCTTCCTTCCAGTTCACAATTCATCAGACTGGTATCCAAGCAGTCAGTTAAGACATCATTTCAGCCAAGCAAAGGATGACACTGCTGTCTTTGACTAATCTGTAAGCCACCCACTTTAATGGATTTTCATAAATAATTCAGTTTTTAATTATACTTGGAGGCCTTGACCTGAGGTTGGAGAAGGGGATAGAAAGGGAAAGGAGACTGAATCTGAATCCAGTTGGCCTCCCAGCAGATAACCTCTATTCACTATGCTTTCTTTCTCCATAATACCAAGAAGCACCTGCTTCCAAGGCTGTGAAGTGTTTTTCTAATAAATTGGACAGGATTTCAAATGTGGACTCAAAATGGTAAGCATTAATTTATAGTCAGCTTTCCCACTTTTTCCACTGCTGCTATCCACTCTTAAAGCACATGACTATAGGTCACCAGTAATAAGCTAACACAATTCTTATAAAGAAGTTAGAACCTATATTCATCGTGGCTGAAAAAGTATTAAAATTATCATTAAAACAAGTAAGCAAAAAAGCAAACCACCTTGATGTTATAATTTTCCATTCTGAGTTCAACTCTCTTTTCCTGCCATGTAACAGTCAAGCTAGATCTCAGACAAAGTTGAAGGGAGTGCTTTGGGCTGCCTTCAGGCTTGCTTAAAAGACCTGTACCACTTTTACATGAGGAAGAAATTGGGTGAACTAGCATCCCACCTAGGTACTGTACTCATAGATGCAGCCATTTCTGCCATGGCAGTAATTCAGAGAAACAATGCTGCCACCCCATAATTTATGCTTTACATTTATGAGTTTAATACAAAAGTACTCCTGTCTTCACACAAAAATGTCTCTATGTCAGTGGTTCCCAACCTGTGGGTCGGGACCCCTTTGGGGGTCAAATGACCCTTTCATGGGGGTCTCCTAAGACCATTGGAAAACACCTATTTAATTACTGTTATGAAGTAGCAATGAAAATAATTTCATGGATTTGGGTCACCACAACATGAGGAACTGTATTAAAGGGTCGCGGCATTAGGAAGGCTGGGAACCACTGCTCTATGTGAATGTGGTCCCACATCTTCCGTAATGATTTCACAGGAGGCAAAGTGATGAAGAAGCCAGCCCTACATTACCTTTAAAAAAAAAACTCTACTAATTATTTTTTAAAATAATTATCTTCAAAAAAATGCTACTAACTCATTATTTTTAGAACTCTAAGGACTGCAAACACTCTAAAGCTGTGGGGTTAAAGTGCAGCTGTACATCACCCATTCCTTCCCAAAAGCTTTGTTGAGAAAACAAGCCAGGCTGATTATGGCTGAGGTTCAAAAGAACAATTCTGAATGGCTGCTGTTGATTTCAGGGCAAAAGGCTGCAGTATAATAATCATTAGTCCAAAACTTATTTTACAAGCTACTTGCTATATTTCCAAACTTCTTAAGAGACGGGTTGAGAAAGACACCGTGGAAGTACAACTAAGGAGAAAACTGAAGGGGCTTCTTCAGCTGCATTCACCTTAGTGAGACACACACTATGTATGCTTGTATTGAATCGATAATTGTTGTTTTCAAGACAGGGATCTTCCTTTAATTAAAGTATAGGATACAGACATTTAAAGGACTGGCTGTGAGAGTTCTGCAGAAGAGAAATGTTTTGCCCTTCTCTCACTTGTGTCAATCTTCAGCTGTAGTGTTGTAAGCTTGGAGGGTTGAACAGCAAAATTAATGTACATTAAAGACCACATTAAATTGGGTAGATCTACTAAGCAATATTGACATGGCACATCCCTTTATCAGGCAGATATGGATGATATGTTGCTTAGTCAATGCCTGTATCTAGTTCTTGTTCATATCTTATGTTATAACTCTTTCTTTTTTTTGTTTCCACTTTCTGTGTTTCCTTCTCCTCTACCTCCTGCTTGGGTAACCACACTTTAAAAATCTAATACAAATATGTTTTTATAAAATATGGATAAATTGTCATGGACACTAAAAGGTTAGGTGCAGCATAGTGAACTGCCTTGGCAGAAGCTCTAAGCAGGAAACAAAACATAAGAGAAAGAGTCAGACTTCTCCCCTATTCGATCACAGCTAGGGATAATGTAATTTTGATGTTTATGTAGTTTGAGAAAAAGACTGAAGGGGTCACTAAAATACGAGTTTGGATTCTGGAGACCTCTTAGGATGCTGACAGTAGCCTATTTTAGAAGCAGTGGATCTTTGCTTTCTGTTCAAGTGGTTATGTGCAAACTGCATATTTGTCAATAATATACATTTCTCAAAAGGAATATAAAAAAAACATGTCTCTGCTCCATAACATACTCCTGTCTATAAAATGAACACTCTAAACTGGAGTTAAAAATTCAATCAGGCTTTGCAATGCATCTGTGTATCACTATGGTCTTGTCTACATGGGTGTCTTACCCTGAATTCCCCCTGGACTCACTGCATCCTGCTTACACAATGCAGAGACAAAACATGGAATTGGGTCCAGACTATCTTCACAAAGCCTGCACTCTAATCCACATTTTAAAAATTCACCTTTCACAGTGGGTGCTTGGTGGGTATTCAGTGATGATGGGCATCTGTGAACCCTGTTCAAAGCCCAGTACGTTGAGTCGCCCTGACATAAGAACAAGGCACCAAGCATTGATAGCACGGCTGGGCACCTCATTCTGACTTCAGCAGCAGAGATAGAAAGTGCAGCCACCTACCAAGAGGGGGGGGGGGGGCAAATAAGGGGAAAATATAGGGGATATTTGGGAACCAAAATACTCCAGAGGCAGCCCAGAATACAGTGGGCCCTTGGTATCCACTGGGGGTTGGTTTCCAGGAACCCCCATGGATACCAATATTCACAAGTTTTATATAAGTCCCTTATATAAAATAGCAAAATCAAAGTTTGCTTTTGGAATATATATATATATATATATATATATATATATATATATAATTTTCAGTCTGTGGATGCTTGAATCTGTGAATATAAATCTGTGGATATGAGGGGGGACTGTATTCTGGCAAGTGTAGACAAGGCCTATAACAACTGAATACTGCTCTTAGACAGAGTTATTGCCAAATGTATTTTTTTCCCTCAAAGAGCCTGGAAAGTTCTCAGCATCAAGGCAAAAGAACATGTTCTTAACCAAGGTGCAAAAGGACACGTTGTTCCCTAATAACCATTAGTGATGCACAATGATTCCATAAAAATAATTGCAGCCGTTAAATGCAAGCTCATGCAGACACACATATTTATTATTCAAGCCATGAGCAGCATCTTCACACTACCAGACTGGGAATAATACGAAGCACCAGCTTACCCCTGTGACTCAAAACTGTCTTTGCATCCTCACAGCAAACAAAAGGCTTTTATCAATAATTCAAAGGATAGCCCTTGCCGAGCATTAACTTACAACCTGATCTGTAAACAAACGCCTGGGCCCTTGGCACAACTCACACTCTAGTGTCACTTTGCTTTAATCACAGGGGAAGTTTACAGCCTGTGATTAGGGCTTCAGCTGAGCTGCACCACAAGGATTCAAGACAGTTTAAGGCCTTATACTAAGTTGTGCTATGTCAGCCTGAAGAAGTTTTAATCGGGAAGCTGCCAAAATGTGTGGCTTTTCCAGAAAGGGCTATGCATTCAGGAAAAGTTCCCCTGACATGTGTTGCTTTAACAACAGCAAAGTCATCCCTACATTTGGCTATTTCTGCAACTCTGTTTTGATTTATTATATGCAAGTAGACAAACAACAGAATGGCAAGAGCACTCGCAAATACTTGTGACTATGTTTATCATTGTCTGATACAGTGGGTGGTTTTTTTATTAAAATAAAGATCAACAAATCATAGAGGACAAGTATGGACAGATCTATACTTCCTTGGTTCATGGAGTGTCTAGAGTACTTGAGCTGTTGAAAATGCATCTGAAAACAACTGTTGAAAATATCCAACACAACTGATCTCCAGCTGTCTGGGTGCTTAAAGATATCCTTTTAAAGAAAAGCCTCAATCATAACACTCAAAAAGAATGACAAGTATTTAGAAGGATTAGCAGGCATCCCAGCATATTCATATCCACCCAAACCATGCAGATCTGTACCAATGACATTCAAGTTCAGCTCTTAATACCACATACATCTATGAATTATGTTCAATTCTATTTATTTCTTGTACGTTTTCCACCATAAACATGATAACGAACAGTTAGATTATTTGATCCATATATAGTGTGATAGCAAAAATGGAAAGAATATATGATTTTTCATGGTTAAGATGACAATGAACTGAGTGATGAAATGACTTGCAATGTACAGACATTCTTCCTTGTCTGTATTTTTATGAACATATGCCTACAACACTAAGGCTTCTAATGTGTTTTTTACTGAAACGTAGGTGTGTAAGGTACATTTAATAATGTACCAGTTACAAGAATGCTTATTATTGTGGTGCTTTTTATTAGCCTGCATCATATAATCCACATTAGGGATACAAATCTTCACTTATAGTGAAGATGAAATTTTTCAAGTTGCCTAAGCCATAGGATCTTCTATTTCCATGTTTGACTTCTAACTAAGCAAATCATCATATAACAGAAGGCTAAGAGAGACAATATTTAATAGAAGAAATGCCATGCCAGAACAAGAAGAAAGCAGCACAACAAACTTTTGTGTGTGTTTTTTTTATTTTATCACCTGTCTTTCACCCTAAGATAGGGCGTAAACAGATTAAAACAAAATACATCTTACATACCATCATAATAATTACAAAATTAAAGCCAATTAAATAAAATCTGCTATTAAAAGAAATAGGCATGGATTTACATCCATACTAGGTACATACTAGACTGAAATTCTGCTAATGAACAGTGAGCAATTGAAGCAGGGTAGTTCTGAGTCAGAGTTCAGATCAGATATGAAACTGCACATATCTAGCCCAGAAACGCTGATTAAATTATTCATGTATACAAAATGCCACATCATTCCATCCTCTATGAGCCTAAACCAAATTGCTGAAATTTCTTGAAGCAAACAAAACCAAAACTTAAACTGAAAACCAGATGAAACTGACCAAAACAACTACTGCTGTGATTGTGGTATTATCCTGCTAGGCTGTTGTGAAACTGATACCATGAAAGAAACAGAATCTGTTTCTATAAAAACCTAATGCTTTTGCTTCCTTCTAACTTTGTTTTGCATTTGCATTGATTTTTTCAAACAGTTTCAGCAATTTTTTTAAAAACCATACAATTGGGCAAACAAGCACTGACATATAAAATCAAAAGCCCCATTTCCTTGTCTCGAACTCTTTTTAGATCCAGTATATAGCACAAGACCCTTTATTGCTGACTGATATTTTTAGATCCCTTTTCTTGTGCCTTCCAAGAACTCTTATTACAAAAGAACTGACAGTGGCAGCACATTATTATTGCCTTTTATTTTTGTTCCAGTGCAGGCTGGCATATTACACCCAATGTACTTTTCTCTCTGCAGCCTGTGAAGTGAACATCTGTGTTCCATGCACAGATGCCCACTCATCCCACGTGCAGAGAAAGAAACTTGTGAAAATGTGCAAAAGTGGCATCACTTAGTGAACTAATCATCTTGCCTGTAAATCTTATTCATAGATATTTGCCTGTCATTTGTTTTGACAGAAGTGGACTTCTCCTATCAGTGATCCTTGGACCTTTCACAGTATATAAATATTGTGCTATATTCAACTTCCATGTCAACATCCTATGGAATCCTGGAATCTGTAGTCACACAATTAGAATATAGTCAGCCCTTCTTATGCACTGATTTTTTTTATACACGGATTCAAGCATCCATGGTTTGAAAATGTTAAAAAAAAAGTATAAATTTCAAATATCAAACCTTGATTTTCCATTTTTTTTATAAGGGACACCATTTTGCTATGTCATTATATTTAATGGGACCTGAGCATCCACGGATTTTGTTACCCATGGGGGATCTTGGAACCAAACCCCAGCGTATAACAAGGGTCCACTGTACTCTTATTCCATGGTTCCATCCTATGAAATTCTAGTAATTGTAGGGCTCTAGAGTGCTCTGGAATGTAATGCACTGGAGTACTCTTGGCTGATCATTCTACTCTGCTCTTCCCTACACTGTATATCTCAGGATTCCATGGGCTGGAGCCATGGTAATTAAAGAGTAACAATAGCAATAGCATGTAGCAATAGCATGTACATTTCTATACTGCTTATCAGTGAATTCAGCACTCTCCAAGTGGTTTACAATCTATAGGTTAATTGCTCCCAACAAGCTGGGTACTCATTTTACTGATCTACAAAAAGCTGGAAGGCTGATCAACCTTGGAGGCCCTGGGATCGAACTCGCAACCTGGTGGCTGCAGTACCAGCATTAATCCACTGCACCATGAGGGCTCATACAATAACACTATAATTGCAATGTGAATACACTAGAGCAGTGCTTCCCAAACTTTGGTCCTCCATTTGTCTTGGAGTTCAGATCCCACCCAACTTGGCAAGCAGTCAGGAATTCTGAGGGCTGAAGTCCAAAACATCTGGAAGACCAACGTTTGTACTAGAGCTCTGTCACTGAGGATTCTAAAGACCCTCACTACAAACCCCAAGTTCTACAGGATGCAGCCATGGTGGTTAAAGTGTAATCATAGTGCTATAATTGTGTAGTGTGAAAAGGCCCAAGTCAAATCTCATAGAATGATCTCATAGCAGGAAAGTAATGTTCCACTGGATAGACAGCTTCAGGTTCCTCCTAGCTACCTGCCTCTGATTCTGCAGAAGTCAGACAATGGCCAAAATACACATGACATGAACATGTATTAACAAAATCAAAAACCAGCTTGCTACAAGAGAAGCTTTGGGGATTTGGAGAAAAGAAAATGAGCAAATGCAGAATTTTCACATACTCCACTCCTATATTATAAATTTATTCTTCCAAGTTATCTCCCTCTCACTTGAGCTTCCAAATGTGTAAATGGCAGAGCAAGTGTGCATCTGAGGGATCAAAGCAGCTGTGAGGTGAGATGATTTGTTGCTGGAGAAACAGCAACTCTTGGGAACACTTTTTCCTAGGTAAGGCATGTACAATTCCTGCAACAGCCTTTGGACAGTCAATAGTGTTTTAAAGAACCGCGGGCAATGCTGTAGAACTATCATTAGTGATAATTCTTATAGTGCATCCAGAGACAACTATCAGTTATCAGCTATCTGTTATCAATTATCAATTGGAAATTTTCTAATGAAATGATGCAATGTGATTAAATTGATCTATTTAAGTTGAACTTTTAGTGTTCATTTAATTCCATAATTCAGATACAGCGGTTCCTTAGTATCCTCTGGGGTTTGGTTCGAGGATACCCATCATACCTATGGATACCATAATCAGTGAATGCTCAAGTCCCATTATATACAGTGGCATAATAAAATGATGTCCCTTATATAACATGACAAAATCAAGGTTTGCTTTTTGGATTTGTTTTTTTTAAAAATTAACTGTATTAACGAATTTACTGATTACCAGATATGCTTCACTATAAGTTGGAAAAAAATGCCTAAAAATTGACTATGAAATCCTGGATCAACTTATATACGGTTCAATACAGTAATATTGCTTAAAATGACCCTAAAAGAAGCACCACCCCATGTGCCTCGGAACTGATTTTTGAAAGGGCTGCCAGGCAAGAGTGTGTGTGCGTGTGTGTGAAAGAGGTGATTCCCTTCTCAATTCAATGTTAAAACCTTCTATCCCCATCCTCATCCTCCTCGTCCTCCAGATCTCTCTCCGCACCAAAACACCCCATTTCCCTCCAGTTCCATTTTCATCATGATGTCAACCTTTCCCCACCACCACCACCAAACGAACACCCCATTCCCCTTCAATTCCTTCCCTTCTCAATCTGGTCTTAACATTCTCTTCCCTTCAAACAACCACCCCATTTCCCTTCCATTCCTTCGCTTCTCAGTTCAGTGTTAACCTTCTCTCCTCATCAACCAAACACCCCATTTCCCTCCAGTTCCTTCGCTTTTCAATTTGGTGTTAACCCTCTCTCCCCATTAAGCACACACCCCATTCCCCTCAAGTTCCTTCGCTTCTCAATCCAGTGTTAAAACCTTCTCCTCCATCACCTGAGAAGTGGTGTTAGGTGGTCGGGAGAGATCCAGAAAAGGAGAAGGAAGTGGTGTTTTCCCCTTTACATCCTATGTTACCTGCCCCTAAGTTTTACCCTCAACTTATCCGTGGGTTATATCAAAATCCATGATTTTAGCCGTAAACCTGCTCTTGATTTTTAGGCGCCTTACAGACAGGCCTAAGCGGTGCCCTCGTTGCACCAGGAATACGCGCGAGGGGCGGCGCTTCCGGACATGCCTTGCCCCTCGCGCGTATTCCGTATGGCAATATGGCGGCGCCCTATACAGATGGGCGCGGCCATCTTGACGTAACGGACGCACAGCGTCCGGACGTCTAAACCCGGAAGAGCCATCACGAGTGTGCGCTTTGGCACTTGCGGTGGCTCTTCCGGGTTGCCGGAAGGAGTGCGATTTCTGCACTCCTTTTTTGCAGCACGGAGGAGTTGCGCGGTTTGGCTGCTGAGGCTCCTCCGCGCTGCAACTTGCAGCGGCCCAAGACAGCCCCTTTTGGGCGGTCTGTAACGGGCCATACATGAGGTCGACTTGTACACGAGTATATAAGATAATTAAATGAAACAAATTTTTATATTTCCCAGCTTGTTCTTTACCCAAAGCCTAGTTCTGATTGATTTTTGCAACATTAGTCTTCTTTTTTGCTAGTCCCTCAGAGCTGAGGAATTATGACCATTTATTTTAGTAAATGATTAGAGTATTACAAGGCTGAAAGATTTTAGATCAAGTAAGGAGAGCCTGGAATGGGGATCTTTGCATTCAGAAGCTTCTCATCTGTCCCACGAAACTGAGTTTAAACCTCTCAGACCCAGAACTTTTGCTGGGATCCAGGAGGGGATCAATAAGCTAAAGGGTAAGCATCAAGACATGTGCATACTATCATGATCATGGGTTAATAGGGTATTTCAGGTTCACAGAGCATGTTAAACTCTAGTCTAGAGCAAGCCAAAACAAACTGCCAGAAATATAACTATAGTTCTATTTATATAAAATCTTTACTATATATTTCAAAGGATACATAGACATTAACACATATCAAGCAGGAAATGTAATTTCACTGACTTTAAACTGATTAGGTTTATGAGCTTACTTACACCACAGTGTCTGTACACACAGCTCAAGCCTAAAGATCCCAAAGAGATTTAACTGCTTTCTAATTGTACACGTTGGGAGAAGAAATTAATTAAAAGTGAGATGCTTACATAAGGAACTCGGAAATACTCTGAAAAGTAACCTTTAGGTATGTCAATTCTAAGTTCAAAAGGATATGTTGTGTGTTTGTAACAGTGCCAAAAAAGCTTAAAGCTTCGGGGGGGGGGCACCATGCTCAACTTTATAGATTAATCCCTGTTTATTCTAGCAATGAATAAGAGTTCAGGCCATTTTTATGGAATAGCAGTCCTTGCTGAAAGAGAACAAAAGGTTGAAGGAGAGAAAGGAAGGAAGAGAACTTCAGGGTAACAACATTCAGGAGAAACTGCTTTTCCCATCATGAAAATATGGTAATGCAGAAAACCTGAGTTGTTACAGTCAAACAGGAAAAAAATGACGACTCTAACAATCCTAGCTGTATTTAGCATGTCATTCTTTTTTATGATTTTGAAATTTCCTAATTCTTCTTAATTACAGAGACTGCCTACAACTTCTGAGAATAGTATATCAAGGTGGTGCCTGGAGTTCACAGTCAAGGAGATGGAGGCCTGACAATCTTACTGGAGGGTATTATGCAGGGCATAGAAGCCTGAGGGCTACTAGCCCAGGACTGGATAGGTACATGACCAAGGAATGCCCAAAGCAAGCCGTGTTGACTGCATCCTCTAGTGGATATTGCTAACCACTCAAAAGACATGGACTTACCTGCTACAAAGCTAGAATCCTGTGATCTATCCAGAGCTGTGTTGCCATAGAGAAAGCTAGTTTGCTTACTCTGGGGTACCAATTACTGCAGGATGCCTTTTTACTTCATGAACCACCTCAAAACTGAACTGTTATATAATCTGCCAACTTCACGAATGCTTAAGATTGGGACAACTTAAATTATTGCAACAACTAAAAAATTCAGTTGAGCATTTAAAAATACAGCGTAGGTATTTAAAGAAAAGGGATAGGCAAAGTTACCACAGCAAATAAATGAGTTCTAGGTATGAATCATTTTCAGTGTATCATTCTCTGCAATGCTAGAAGTATGGAGACTGAAGGATTTTTTTATTTAGGGAGAAGAATTCTTATTTTGTGATAGCGTCCCACCTCCCAATAGCTGAAGATATTCAATGCCCTTTAGAAGCAAGGCTCAAAGGCTGCACCTGCACTACAGAAATACAGTGGACCCTTGGTATCACTGGGGTTTGGTTCCAGGACCAGCGTTAGATACAAAAATCCATGGATGCTCAAGTCCCATTAAATACAATGGCATAATAAAACAGTACCCCTTTATATAAAATGGCATGATCAAGGTTTGCTTTTCAAATTTATATATGTTTTTCAATATATTCAATATTTTCAAACCATGGATGGTTGAATCCATGAATAAAAAAAAATCCGTGGATACAGAGGGCTGACTGTAATGCAGTCTGACAATGTTGCACTGCCATGGCTCAATGCTATTGAATTCTGGGATTTCTAGTTTGTTGTGGCACCAGAGTTTTCTGACAGAGAAAGCTGAATATTCTCACAAGACTGTAAATTCCAGAATTCCATAGCATTGAGCCATGGCAGTTAAAGCAGTTTTAAAATGCATTATTTCTGCAGTGCAGATGCAGCCAAAGAGATCTCTACAACCCAATATATAGCTGCAAGACTATGGCCTGTTACAGACAGCCAAAATAAAGCTGCTTCGAGTCACATTGGAGGTGTGGTGTTTCAATGATGCATGCATCCTAAGAGTCCAGAAGCCACACCAAAGCCACGTTCTAGTCCTTAGGGCTGGAGTGTGGCTTTGGTGCGACTTCTGGACTCTTAGGATGCATGCATCATTCAAATACCATACCTCCACTGTGACTCGAAGCAGCTTTATTTTGGCTGTCTGTAACAGGCCTATGATTCTGCACAGCACACACATTTGAGAACAACTATGAAGGAACTAGACAAGATCCTGAAGTGTAAAAATATGTCACTGAATACTGAAGTTAGGATGGTCCAGACCATAATAGTTCTGATTTCTATGTATGGTTGTGAAAGCTGGACAGTGGGGGGAAAATCACATGGAGAAAATCAACTCATTTGAGATGTGGTGCTGGAGAAGAATTCTGTGAATACTATGGACTGTTAAAACAGTAATAAATGGGTCCTACAGCAAATCAGGTCTGAATTCTCTCTAGAAGCAAAGATGACTAAACTGAGGTTGTCATATTGTGGCCATATGATGAGAACAAAGGACTCACTAGAAAAGACAACAATGCTTGGTAAAGTTTAGGACAATAGGAAAAGAGGAAGACCATATACAAGGTGGATAGATTCAGAGAAGCCACAGCCATGAATCTGCAAGAACTGAACAGGACAGTTGGGGATAGGGTCTCTCATTCATAGTTACTATCTCTTAATATGGTGAGAATTTTTGCGTTTGTGAGCATAACTTTTGGTAAATTGCATAAATGATGTAAACTGCATATATTTTCCAGATTGTATGGCTAAACTAAATAGTTGCTGCCTTCTTCCATACACTTAAAAATCAGAAGCATCACATGAATTGGTTGAATCTTTTTAGGCAATCAGCTGTTCCTTATTGTATGTGGCTGTATAACCATGTGCATGTGTGAGTGCTTTGTTTCTCAAAGGGAAACGTCGCAGATTTTGCACAGAGCCTTTTTGTACAAATTGCCTAAACAAAAAAAGGTGGTTGTTTTCTCATTCTCACATTGTAGACCAGAAATCACACAAGGGTTAATGAATTCTCAACAGTCTTTCTCCATGTGTTGAGAACAGTAAGATTTCTTGATGTCCTTAAGTGGTAATAAGTTTTGCAATAGAAATCAGAACGCTTATTTACACATCCTTACCTGGGGCAAAGGAAGAGAGAAAGGCGACAATGGCCCGTTCTACACGGGCCTTTGCCACGCCCCCAGCATGTCCTGGGGGTTGGCCGAGGACGCAGCGTCCAATCAGGCCTCACCCCTAGGATGTACTGGGTACATCAAAATGGTGGCGCCCTATACACATGGACGCCATCATTTTGACATCGCAGACGCTTAGCGTCTGCATGTCGTGACACAATAATGATGCTGCAAGTGCTCCATTGGTGCCTTGCAGCGTCATAACCACGCCACAAAAAGAACACACTTTTTGTGGGTTCTTTTTGCTGCGCCACGGAATCACACAGTTTGTCCACCGCAGTTCCCTGGCACAGCAAACACGGGTGCCAGCAGAGCACCCTTTTGGGGCGCTCTGTAAAGTGCCAATGATAGAACCAGAAGGTATTTTTTTAGTACTCCTGAGCCTTGAAAATGTTCACACGTACAAACCCTGAACCTTTCTGAGCATACAATTAGACTACCTGTAAACCCTCGGTTTCATTTGGGACAATCGTTGAGATGCAGACCCAAACCCAGTAAACAGCATCTTATCAGATGAATATTCCAGAGCATATGAAGAAAGCACACACCAGCATAGCATGCTTAATAGGATTTAAGGCCCACTGACAAGGAAATTCCCTGCACCTCTGTGAAGATCCAGATCACAAACAGCAGAATATATTATGACTAACCACTGGAGACTTGTCATTCAGATAAGGAAACAAGGAGATCAGCTCTGCATCAGTAGTATTCCTGCAGGTGTTACATGAGCATACAGCTTAAGCCATCATCTCCCACAGGCTACTGACAATTAATCTGCAATGCAAACCCCATTTGCTTTTGAACAAACATCAGAGTTTACAAAGGATCCGCTTCACTCCATAATAGTAACTTGCTGAAAATGACTCAACAGTTTATTTGGTCATTTTCCCAAAAGATCTATGAAAATCAATTAATGGTTTTTAGTGAAGAGGGGGCACCCCAGAGCCAAAGGCACAATAGACACTATTTATCCAGTCTTTAACCATTCCCTCTTCATTTTCTTATTAATCTTCTACAGATTGCCCAGCTGTTCACACAAGGTAATAGCTCCTCCTGAATCAGGTTGCTTCCCAATGCCTTCGTCTCCCAGCAAGAACTGTATTATTATCACAGGATGGGGCCTTTCTGCCAAGACCTCATGACTTGCGCATGCTTTGCTGATTCTCTCTAGTGTGACAAGTACTATCCAGAAGGCTTTAACCCTGCTATTTTCATTGAGAACCTGCAATTACCTTCCACAAGCGGCACTTCACTCTCTTTAGCTGATTATAGACCAAATGCATTGTAAAGCATTACACAGCTGCAATTTACAGGCCTATCAGGGGAATCTCCTTCACAGCCTCAAACCCTCTGGGAGACACTGTATTTCAAAGCATTATTTTTGCAATGACTGGGCAAAATGCATTTTGCTATGCAACTAACTCCTAATCTTTTCATTTCTATAAACAAAGACACATGGACGCAGAGTTATGAATTAGTGTCAGATGCAGGTTTTCACCTACTGTAATGTGCTATCAGAAAAAGCCTTACAATGTGCATTATGGTACTTGCACATACATTTTGGTGAAAAACTGAAAGGAACGAAAATGTAAACAACAGTACTGAACTGCACTTGACAATATGGGGCATCATCGTATAGTTCCTGCTTCAAGCTTCCCAAATCAGACATTTCAAACTTTTCTGTCAAAATAGTTGTAGCTCCTATAATGAACACTTAGGCCCAGTGACAGCTAGTGGCTCACAGCCAGCGGGCCATGTATCTCTTATGAAATTTAGTCCAACTTTTAAATTAGCCTTCCAAAGTGTATATCCCTGTCCCTAACACAGGTTGAGCACCTTGTAAAGCTCATTTAAAGTATAGATTAAAATCAAGTGAGGTTTAAACACCCCAGCTATCATGGAGGTTACTAGGCCTGACAACCCAGTATTTGAATTTCACCATATAGCGTGGTGCAAAAGTATTCAGTCCCCTTTGACTTTTCTACAGTTTGCTGTATTACAGTCTGGAACTAAAATAGATTTAGCATTGTTACCACTTGATGTACACAAGATAGTCAGTGTGCTGAAGGTGGTGAATTTTTTTTAGAAAGAAATCTGGCATAAAAACAAACTGGCACTTATTATTATTATTAAAGTTTATTTATATTTCCCGCCTCTCCTTTGATTCTTTAAGTATTCATTCCCTTCACCAAAATAAACTCTGGTGCAACTGACTACTTCCAGAAGTCACAAATCTAGCTGAGTGAAGTCTGCCAGAGTGCTGTACCAGTACCACGTGATTTCAGATTAAACACAGCTGTTTGTGGAAGGTCCCAGAGTTTGTTGGAAAGCACACCTAAACAAACAGCATCAGAAAGAATAAGGAGTTATCACAACAAATTAATAACGAACACCAATCAGGGTTGGATTATTTTTTAAAAAATATCCCAAACTATTGATATTCTTCAGAGCACCATTAAATCTATTGTTACAAAATGAAAATCATGCATCTCAACTGCAACTTGACTAGAAAAAGCTGTCCGCTGCAACTCAGACAATGGATAAGGAGGGCATCAGTCAGAGAACCAAACAAGAAGCCAATGGTGGCTCTGAAACAACTGGAGAAATCTACAGTTGAAATGGGAGAAACTATCTGTCAGGAAAACTATCACCCAGGTACCTCACAAAATTAAGCATTATCAAAGAATGACACTGGGAAAATGTTCTCTGCTCTGATGAGACCAAAGCTGATTGCAAGGGGGGTGGGATCTTGCCACTACTACTAAATCTAAATATCTAAATGACTTAAAAGCACCAGATTCTGTCTGATTTTGGAAGGTAAGCAGGGTCAGCCCTAGTTAGTGAGTGGAAGAAAGACTGTGAATGACTACCAGGTGCTGTAGGCTATATTTAAGAGGAAGGAACTGGCAAACCCACCACTGAGTATCCCTTGCCTAAGCAAACCCTAAGAAATTCATGGGGTTGCCTTAAGTGGACAGGTGACATAAAGGCACACACATACACATGCTAAATGCTGTGTGTGGTACAAAAGCAAAGTTCTCATTGCCCCGAGGATGCTATCTCCATGGTGACACAAAGTGGAGGCAGCAATATATTGTGCCACTGTTTTTCCTTAGCAGGGAATTGGAAATTGGTCTGGATTGTGAGCAAGATGAATGGAGACAAATGTAGGGCAAGTCTAGAGGAAAACCTGCTCCAAGAGACCAAGCACTGAGGCACAGGTTCACCATAGAACAGAACAATTATTCTAATGTATGTCTTGGAATGACCAAGTTAAAGCCCAGACCTCAATTCAGTTGAGAATCTGTGACAACACTTGGAAGTTGCTGTTAACAGTCCTCATCCAGCATGACAGAGCTGGAACAATTTTACCATAAAGAAGAAGCAAAAGATTTCAGGACCCAGATATGCAAAGGTGATAGACTCACAACTGTAATTTCAGACTTCTCAAAAGAGGGAACTACACAGAGACCATCTAGAATGAAAGATTCACCTTTTTATCCCAAGCCTAATAGGTCTGAACTAGCCTTGTAGTGATGCCTGACCTGTATCCAGGCTTCCCAAGTGAATCTGCTTCCTTTTGTCCCAGCCAAATCCTTGCCTAATACTTGGATCTTTCCACCCATATACCTCTTAGTGAATTGGTGCAAATAGAGACTGACTTTAATTGCCATGCCAAAGCCTCATAGAGTTGTAGTTTAGGGAACAGCATTTAGAATTCTCAGCCAGAGCACTCCAATATCTCACCAGACTACATACCCGAGGATGCCATAGACTGGAACTATAGTAGTTGAATTGGAATAATAACACAGAAGTTGTGTTGTACAGTGGGTCCTTGTTATCTGCTGGGGTTTGGTTCCAGGATAACAAATCCGTGGATGCTCAAGTCCCATTAAATACAATGGTATAGCAAAATGGAGTCCCTTATATAAAATGGAAAATCAAGATTTTCTATTCTGAATATATATATATATATATATATATATATATATATGAGCAATGGATGCTTGAATCCGTGGATAAAAAATCCATGGACAAGGAGGGCTGCCTGTATAAATGGGCCCAGGAACTTACAAGTTTTTCATTTATAAACTGGGGGTTATTTTGACTGTATCTTACAAGCTTGCTCTAGCATAGTGATGTGAAATAAGTGGTCTTCCTGGACTGCAGTTCTTGTCATTCCTAGGCAGAATGACCAAAGGTAAGGGATACTAGGAACTACAGTCCAACACAAACTGGAAAATCACATATTTCTACATATCTACTGTAAAGGGTAGACCTGGAAAATATGCTGCATCTTTAAAATGCTACAAAACGTATTATTAATAACTACCTTAAAAGCCTGCCAGTTTGACATGAGCAGAAGGTGTTGAGGCCAGGAAGTGAGTCACTTCCATTCCTCTTGCTCCAACCTCTTCTATCAAACTTTACAGCTGTGCAAAGGTTGTGTCCTGAAAGAAACTGTCTGAGCCACTGCCACTGCTGAGGACTGATACTGATAAGGTGGAAAATCCTTTTCATGAAACTCTTAAAAGATGCCTTTGCTCTTTGGCAAGCCTATTCATTTTATTTGAGGGCCTAACAAAGATCGCTGTGAACAATGGTTCAGTCCCACTGCCAAAAACTGATCCTGTCAATATCAAGACATTCATTCTGTAAATTTCTCTAATAGTATACAAGAAAACTGTTTCACCTGTCATTAAGCCACAAAAGTGGAAATGCTGAATGCAAAGTGTCACCCCTCTTCTATGTGGCTACCAGGTTCAGCTATGCTACAGCCAGGAGGAAAATCACACCACATTCTCTAAATTTCCAAAATAAATAGCTGTCCTGTCCAGTTGTCATAAGGAGAGAGAAAAACACTTCAGTTAAAGTTGATGGATCTGGCACTGCAGAGACCAGAAAATTGACAATGTTTCCCACCTCTTTCCCTACTGCTGGAATAGAAAAGTTTCTCTTTACCTTCCTGGTCTTTTCCATCAGCTAATAGTTACATATTTTACACTTCGGTATGCACAGATCTATTGTATATATATATATAGTGGCCCCTTGCAATCCACTGGGGCTTAGTCCCAGAACCCTCTGTAGATACGAAAATCTGTGGATGTTCAAGTTCCGTTATATACAATGGCATAATAAAATGGTGCCCCTTATGTAAAATGGCAAAATCAAGGTTTGTTTTTGGAATATTTTCAAGCTGTAGTTGGTTGAATCTGTGGATAAAAATCCATGGATGTGAGGGGTTGACTGTACATACAGGGCAGGGAAAGAAAACTGAACATGCAAACTTGCATTATACAATATCAGCCCATCTGTGCCAGTTTGGTAATATATACAGTGACTAGCAGAGCTTCTCTAGGCTTTCAGACAAATGTTCGTTTGGGCCTACCTGGTAATGCTACAAATTGAACCCGAGACCTGTAGCATGCACAGAATGTTTTCTGTTGCTGGTCTCTCACTGATGTTTCCCTTTTACCCCATACACAAAATTCTCAGCCTAGTGAGGCCAAGGGACCCAATCATACTACACAGTACTAGGACTGTAATTCCAATTTAACTGCCATTTCTGCATCCTAAGGAATCCTAGGATTTGCATTTTAGGGAAGGGCATTTAGTATTCTCAGTCAGAGATCTCTGGTGCCCCATCCAAATACAAACTGCAGGATTCCATAGAATGCAGCCACATCGATTACATAAGCAAGGATAATACTATACAGTGGTGCCTCGGGTTACGAAATTAATTCGTTCCGCGGCTAATTTCGTAAACCGAAAAACCTTCGTAACCCGAATTGCCATAGGCGCTAATGGGGAAAAAAGCCGCGGCTCTGCCGCGGCTCCATTTAAACAGCGCCGGCGTTTTTTCGTAACCCGAAAAAACGTTCGTAACCCGAAACAATAAATCCCTATGGGATTTTTTCGTATCCCGAAAAATTCGTAAGCTGGGTAATTCGTATCCCGAGGTACCACTGTAAATATATACAGGTTGAGGCTCCTTTATCCAAAATGCTTAGGACCAGAAGCATTTTGGATTTTGTTTCTTGGTGTTTTTGTTTTAGAATATATGCATATACATAATGAGATATCTTAGAGATGGGACCCAATTCTAAACATTACATTCACTTATGATTCTTCTATACCTCTATAAGCAAAATACATAGCCTGACGGTAAATTTATATGTAAAATTTTAAATAATTTTGTGCATGAAACAAAATTTGTGTACACTTAACCATCAGAAAACAAAGGTGTCACTATCTCAGTCTTCCATGTGGACAATTTTGGATTTTGGAATTTGAGACTTAATCTGAAGTGAGAAAGAGCCCAAGGTAATAAAAAATTTCAGGCTCAGATTCTTTGAATATTTAGCAGAGTCCACGGCACACATGTTCCCAGCACCAGACCTATTCCAAGACACATTACTACCTGAATCACAACCCAAAATACAGCTTCCTTTGTGGCAACACTTTAAAGTCTTGTTGCCCCCAGTGAGACACCTACTTTCCTACATGCCTCCCATTGTCAGCCCCTGAAGAATGTTGGTTCATTTGTGTCATGGTCTACCATTCAGTCAACTCAAAAAACCCATCCCATCCTTTGTGGCTTCTTCTGTTCTCCACAAATCATGATACAGTTCCTCCTCTCCCCATAGTTCTCTCTCTCTCTCTCTCTCTCTCTCTCTCTCTCCCTCTCCCTCACACACACACACACACACACACACACACACATATACAAAGAGAGAGACAGACTTATTCCTTACCAAATTTTTTTGGGGGGGAGCAGAGCTCTATAATCCTCACTGAAATGTTCATGCTAGAAGGAGGCTCAGAAGCAAAGGAAGCCCCCAACTGTCTATCATTTGAGAAGAGTGTGAAAATAGCTATAGCTGTTCACTTATTTAAATCCAGCCATTTTCACAATATTTGTGAGTGTAATCTAATCTGGCATGGCATTTACGGTGATATTTCTTGAGCTGTCCTCCACAGAAACCTGAAAACAAATTCATTATTTAAACACAGAGAATGAGTGGATATGAGTTCCAATAACAGAGATGTGATCTTTGCATTAGCAAGGTTTGTGTCTCCACATTGTTTTTGGGAAGCCATACATCCAGCAGGAACATTTTAATTTAAGCTTTGAACCATAGGAGACCTTTTTGTCTCTAGCAAACAGCTAAGGATGGGGCAGCGAAAGAAATGACTGGCAGAGA
Organism: Sceloporus undulatus; assembly: GCF_019175285.1. Taxonomy (NCBI): domain Eukaryota; kingdom Metazoa; phylum Chordata; class Lepidosauria; order Squamata; family Phrynosomatidae; genus Sceloporus; species Sceloporus undulatus. The sequence goes on from NC_056526.1 coordinate 87,922,841, forward strand.
GAGGGGAGGTGGGAAGAGATTACAGGAACTGAGAGCCTGTAATTATGTTTTGTCCACATTAGTGATTCCCCTTGAGGGTTACTATGTTCAGTATTATGAGCATCAAGCTACAGTAATATTTCATTTCAGGAAAACAAAGAATGGAGGGCTCAGTCTTTACCCATCTGAGCCTAGAAACCAACATGGCACAATATTTTATTTCCTTTTTCATATTCTGTTTATTTTTCTAGCCTTTTTCATGCAGTAGTGCTGTGCTGGTAATGACTAAAACAGAAGGGGGTGTTCCATACACAGACACTCAATAATTTTAGCCATAGGTGGTGTTTCTCAATATGGGGAGGAGGCTCTTGGGAAGTGCAATTTGATTAAATCAAAGCGCAATTTGATTAAATCTGATCTAAAATTCTAGCTGTGATCACATGAAACCTGTAGAGGAGGGGAAGCTTGCTTAGGGAGGATTTTTACAAGCCATCCGCATTTCTGAAAAACATCCTAATGAAATCCCTCTCCTATATGCTGTAATGTGTTAAGGGAATTTTTCATACGTTCACAAGTCAGGGCTTAATTTCGAAGGAAAGTGCCAAAGCTCAAAGGCTCGAAACCCCAGTGTATAATTTGATCTAATACAGGCACCAGTGGTTAGTACTTGAATAGGAGACTGCCAAAAAATATCAGGTGTGGTAAGCTATACTTCAGATTAGAGGAAGGACTGGCAAAACCACTTCTGGGTATTCTTTGTCTAAGAAAAACCTATGAGATTCATGGATCTGCCATAATTTGACACGCAACTTCAAGGCGTGTGCACGTGCGCACACACAGGTCCATAGTTATATAGCAGGGTATGATCCACAAGCTATGTGATTCCTTTTCTTGCCTTAAAGGGCAAAGTGCTTTTCCCCTTGGTTTAGCAATTTCAAAGCTTTTGATTGAAGTTTATCGCATGCACTTTTTAGCCCGATCTGGGCACAGGACGGGATCGGACTGGAATGGGGAAAACGGGTTTTATCATACACAAAATTGCTTCTGTGACCATTACGCGCCCCTCAGCCATGCTCTGCTGGCTGATTTTGGTGGTACGGAAGGCTTCCGTGGTAGCAAAATCGCTGGGAAAAGTGTGGCTAGGGGACGGGTGCTGGTTGGGCAGCAGCGCAGCAGAAAGTTTGTGTGTGGTAAAACCAGTTTTCCCCCATTCCAGCCGATCCCATCCCATGCTCGGATCGGGCTGAAAAGTGCATGCAATAAACTCTATTGTCTATTAAGATGTTGAAGGAGAGAGCTACAAATGAAAAGTTTCTTTGCAGAAAAGTAAAAAATTGTTCTTTTACCATGAAATATAAAAATAAATAACATATTTTCATTTCAATTCTGTCTAATCCTATATATGCACAGATAGTCTTATAGTTCTGATATTAGACATTTCAGTATATTTTACATTGGTGTAACAGCCAGCTATTTAAACACACTGACAGGATTCATGTGACCCTTCAGATGTTACTTGACAACAGCTCCCAGCATGCCTCACCATTGCTGGCAAGGGCTGCTGGAAGTAGCAGCCCAACCAAATCTGAAGAGTGGCATAATTCCCACTTTTCTTTTGAATGGGAGAATGAATATCCATCAACCATTTCCCTTAAAATGCCTTGCCCCTAAATACTGAGACCTCCTCTCACATCAAAAACAGCAGCACTTCTTGATAAAATACATTGTAACAGGATTTTCAAAATGCAGGAGGAAAGATAGAGAGTGTTTCCACCAGAACAATGCAATTTGAAAAAATATCATGATTTTAATGTCTTCTTGAAAAATCATATGTGACACCCCTGTCACATTTCAGGACCAAGCCTCCATTTTTAATCCACTTCCTCAAAACCTCAAATGTGAAAATTACATTTCAGCATCACAAACCAGTGACAGATTCTAGAATATTATATTGTGTGTCCCTTTAGAGACTTCTCTGCTTTTTCCCAGTGCACAAAAATGCTTTGACTAAACTTTAAGCCAGGGATACAAAGAGGATGTATTCTCTGCAAAACCCAGTGCAGAGTATTACAAGATATTTGTGCCTTGCCAATAGAATTGGCTGCTAATGACACACATATTGTAATGGGAACAGAATTAATTCAGTATCCCCATAATTTTGTCATTGATAAAAATGATAATCACTGGAGCAGTGGTCTATGGCATTATGCTTCCATGACCACACTGTGCATTAAGAGCAATAAACGTAGTGGAAGCTAGTTTTCTATGTGCACTGAGACAATTATGAAAATAAACTCTGTGGAAGGTGCACAGAAGCAGCAAGGAATCTAGAAAGATGTCCATGTCACCATGAAACAGTAACTTGACACATACAGGTCTCAATAGAACTGCAGGGAGAAAAGGCTTCCCTGCTGAACTGAACACAATGTACAGTTAAATAATAAATCAGAGGCTTGTAACCAAGGTTTTTATAAAAGCACAGCCACATTTTGTGTTTGCAGTAGCCACAAAACCATGTTTCATACTCACTTCAGAGCAAAGTGTTACCATTCCAGACCCATATTATGATGGGTATCCTAAATTATCCTTTATTTTTCCCCTCAATTTCACTCTTTAAAAATCAATTTAATACACAAAATACCTTATGCTTACCTATTAACTATTTGTGTTTTGCAAATGTTACAGTGCACACTTATGCATGCTTATTCAGAAATACGTTACACTGTACTATAGTGTGATATATGCCCTAGTAAATGAGTTCAGTGGGAACTACTCTCACACAAATGGCTGGAATCCCATACACATTTATCTGGAAGTAAAGCCCATTCAAAACAATTAGCTTGCTTGGTAGTTAGCTGCCTTCGAGTGGACCTCGGCTCATGGCGACCCTGTGAATGACACATCTCCAGGCCTCTTTATCTTCCACTGCTCTGCTTTGGTCTTGTTGACCCATGACCTCCCTAACTGAGCCTAGTATCCAAATGAATCAATCTTGGGTTGCACTGTTACCATTACCAGGTATGACACCCTTCCCATCCATGAGAGTTTGGTTCTTCCCTCTATAGAGGAGAAAGAGCACACATGCATTATAGTCATTTACCATGTTGGTGCAGTCATGTCCATGTGGTGCCATTGACAATCCACAGATGCTCAGGTTCACAGATGGCAAGCCCACCGATACAGTGGGTCTCCTTTTTTTTCCAGTTCTTTCTTTCTTACAATATTGCTTTCCACAGTGGTGTCACTAATGTTGGTGTGGTCCAGTTCAATAACTCATGGTGTCACACACACACCCCCCCCCCATTTCACACCATATAGCATCCTTTGTAATGCTTTTTTGGATTAATGTTACTCATAAATCGTAATTAACATATACCACTGAATGTAATGTTAATAGTTGTGACATAAACAACTACCAAAATTAAAATTATATCTTCAAATTACAATATCATATGCGCAACCTAAATGTATTTATATATACATAGTAAAGACTTGGTTAAAATGTGATGTTTTTAAGCAAAAATTTAAAGGAATTAAAAAATAATTAAAATTTTGAAATTTGAAATTTTAATTTTTCAAAAATTCTGGGGACTCTCCTTTCTCCTCCCACTGAGCTCCACCCAGCTCCCATCTCTTAAAGCATTTAAAAGGGAAGCAGTGAATGCCACAGCCCATTTCTGCCAAAAGGTCACTTTTTGAGGAGCAATGGTGTCACACACTCCTTATGGTGTCACCTGGGTGGTTTGCACCCCCCTAGTTATGCCACTGGTTCTTCAACTGTAAATTCTGCCATTTAGACTCTTTGAAGGAAATGTTTTGAGCAAAGAGTTAACCGCTGCTAAGCAGTACTTTTATAGCTCTGAAATTCATTTTAATTTCTCCTCCAAAATTGTAAGTTGCCCCACTCTCTTTCTGTTATAAAAATTCAAGGGGATATACCTCTTCTCCTTTCTTTCTTTCTTTCAAAAAATATATTCAAGGAGACCTAGAATAGATGATAGCAAAAGAGCTGGCCTTGGAGAAAACAGTGGCATGTGTAGTGCTCCTGGTTAATGTTCCAGTCAATCACCCATGCTATCTTTCCAGGATTTTCATTTCCCTGTCAACTGATTTTCCTCCATCCTTCTCCAAACATACAGCGGATGGAACTATGGATGGAAAGAAAATGTATCATTAATTTGCTTCCTGGCTCAAAAATTAGCTTTCCAAAACTCTAAAAATCTGGTCAGGAAAAATAAGATAGTGGTCAGAATTCTGCACAGTTTTTGCCCAGTATTCACACATTCTGAATTGTTACAGAAAATTATTTGGTGCAGAAGTACACGTTGATTTTTTTTTAACATGAAAATTCTGGAGTAAGCACAAAAAAAAGCTGTCTCCAAACAGATATGTGTGTGTTTCTGTATAAGATAGTTGGTTTTTCTCCATAGAAAACAAATCTTTTGCAATATATATCTCGCACAACAAAAATCTTGCATAAAAACAACAATCTTGCACACACACAAAAATAGACACTTGATTTTGTTTTGTGAAGAGTGTTGGTTTTTTTCCACAAAGAAAACAGCAATCAGCATGTGGGTATCTGGAAACTGTTTTTTGGACAACACCTCCCTCCCGCAGGCACACACTTCTCATGCAAAAAAAGTACAATTGTGTAGAATAATTTCCTGAGACACTTCAAGGTGTGTAAAAATATTCATTTTGTCCTCAGCAAAAAACAACAACAACAACAACAACCAAAAACTGTGGATGTTATTTCTGAGGACAATCAAATATTAAAATAATCAGATATTAAATTCCCTAATGTCCACAGAGTACACTCATTTCAGAGTACTGCTTTGTACTATGAATGTGCACAATGAATTGCTTTGGTTTTCCTCACCTTTAGGGAATGGAGAGTTTGTTTGTTTTTTAAATAGGGTATTTTTGTACTTCTGGAAATGCCAGGGCTCCATCAAGTTGCTAATGCCTCCTGCTTGTTGCTAGGTGGTGCTGTTTTCTCTACCAAAGTACCAACATTCAGGCTAAAACCTCAGAAATAATGCAAATTATTGTTTCCCAGAATATCAAAAGTGTCATAGCTCTGTGATAAGCTGTTATTTGCAGTGTCATATTCTAGCTCTGTTCAGATGGCCTTCAATTGTGTTTACTTAAAACAGAAGGAGGGGCAGCATGGCAACCATGCCCTCTTTATGATAATTTCCATCACCATCTTCATGCAGAGGGTGATTTTCTGAGCCAGAAAGCCACCTATATCTACAAAGGTTCTCCATGTGATTTGGAACCCTGGAAAAACTGAGTTCAGGACTGTCAGTCCAGACTCTCACCCTCCACATATAAAGGGCAATACATATTATGACAGAGGGGTTGGAGCTAACACACATATAAACACTCTAGTGTGTTGAGTGAGCACAAATAATGCTTCTATAGCTGTGAGCACTGTGTAAATATAAAAACCACACGAGAGAACATGAATCACAGGCAACAGGGACGTAGCCGGGGGGGGGGGGGGAGTTCTTGGGGTCCAGACCCCCCCCTTCCATTAGAAAAATGAATGGTGTGTGCTGCTGCGCTGCCGCACCCAAGCCCCATTATAATGGTTGCACTTAGTCTGGACCCCCCCCTTCCTAAAATCCTAGCTACGTCCCTGCAGGCAAGTGGTAAAAAGCCCCACTAATGCCCTCCCTGACCACGAGTTCTTGTATTTGTACATTGTTGCTACATAGCATTATAATTGTATAGTATGAAAGCACCTGATCTCTGTGCCTTCAGACAACAGTTGCAAAGTGTAATGGCACAGTCCCTGTTGTATTTTACAGTGGAACATGCATTAATGAATAATCACTGAAGTTACAGCTCTTCCAGGTGAGGAAGACAGAACACAACCATAAACATCAGTACAAAAACCTGCAACTGAAGGGGCAAAAGAGTCAGATCAATAGAACTATAGTTTCGCGCCCCACCCCTTCTTTTAACACATTAGATCTCTTGGCTCATCCTGTAAAAAAATAATTGGGGAAGGAAATCACTGAAAGCATACAAGCCTCAAGGCAAGATGACACATTAGATAAACTGGGCCTTTTGAGTTAAATGTTGTAATCCTGCTTCGATCCAAAGGGAGAAGCAGAAGATATAAATAAATTACTATTATTATTAAATGCACAGGACTACACTGCAGGTTACCACAAACAGGCTAGCACTGTTTGTTTCTACATGATGAGGAGTTCCTCTGAATGTACCACTATCACTACTATGCCCTCTTAAGCTTTAGTGTTGTATAGTAGTTATCCTGAGCCAATGTGGTATACTTGTTTTGAACATTAGACTGATTCTAGAGACCAGGGTTTGAAACCATGTTTAGCTGTGGAAACCCACTGGGTGACATTAGGCAAGTCACACTCTCTCAGCCTCACAGGAAGGCAAAGGCAACCCTCTTCGAACAAATCTTGCCAAAGAAATCCCATTTTGGGGTCACCTTAGGGTCTCCATAAGTCAGAAATGACTTGAAAATACACAAGTAATTATTCTGTCTGTTAACAATATGACACATATGGATATGTTCAATATGATATCATATCATAACAATCATCTCTACCTCGTGTTTCCCCCTAAATTAGGACTCAAAACAGATTATATTAAATTAAATTAAAACAAATACAATGTAGCTAAAAATACAAAATTGAAATTAAAACAGAAGCCACTGTTATGTGTTCCTAATGTTCTCTGTTATGTCTTTAAACTCACATTAATACATTAATGTTAGGACATTAAACTTACTTACTTACTAGAATTAAGCTACTAACAACACTTAAAAAAATAATTTGAAACATACAGTTAAAATGTTAAAAACCATTTATGTCTTTCCCTGAAAAAAAAAAGTCACTGAAAAAGAACTGAATGTACTGAAGAATCTGTTTTCAGGAAAGATCTTGTGAACTTCTTCATGCAAACTATTCATGTTGTATAGTTAATTCTTAAGCTGAAGTACTATTTATCATGCAGCATAGCTTCACTTAAAATCAATGCATAAACAATGCATACAACTCGAGCACAGACTGCATGTTTTTAACCCAGCATATCTTGCCTTTCAGATTTCATGTCCTAATAGTTATGAGCAGAATACTTCTGGACTCCATGAAAAAGGAGCTTGTTAAAATCACAAAGGATAAAAATAATTATTGTGTGTGTAGAAAACAAAGAGGAGAAGACCTCACACTAATCGTTCATCTTCACAGCCTGCCTGCCTGCTTGCCTTATCACCAAATTAAAACTAGCAACATGTGAACCACTAGGTTTTTACTAATTATACCTGTCTTATAAACAAAGAACAAAATTTATTGCCCAGGGTATTTTTAATTACAATCAACTGCAAGGTGACTGAATTTTTAAATATGAATTTCTCGATTTAGCTTACAATTGCATTTTAAAGAAAACCCTGCTAATGAGCACTGACTGCCACAGGAAATCTGTTTGACTGGTAGAATCATCCATCCTTACAAACCAAGCATAATTACAAACAAGACTAAATACTGGGGAATATTTGCATTAACTTGTGTACTGTTATATTTAATTCTTTAAAAATCACTTAATGTTTAATTGCTATGGAACAGTTCCCACTTAGTCATAATGCAGGAACTGAGAAGCAGCATACTAATAATATAGGTCTTTGCATATTATCAGGGGAGCAAATAATGTGGCTTTTCAGCTGTTTTTAAACTGCAATTTCCAGCATAGCCAATACTGAGGAATGATAGGAGTTGCAGTCAGAAACTATTTGAAGGGCTGTATGATTCTCACCTTGTCTTAACAAGTATCTACAATACAAACACATGTAATACAGTCATATATTATGTAACAAGTATCATGTTACTCCAAAAAAAGTATGGAGACGCAGGGGAGGGACTGTGACAACAAGTCAAATCTAAATACAACTAAATGATTTACCTGTATGCCAAGGGCTTGTTGCACCTTTGAGACTAGCCCTACAGTCGGTTATGACTAGACATTCATGTTAAGGGGAAACCTTTACCTTTCAAAATATCAGGGCTTCCAGGTGTAGTCTCTTGCTCATCATACGATTTGTAATAGATGGGTTAGTGAAACCAAGTAAATATCTTGAGTAATAATCAGCTTCAAAAAGTAGTTACATTCCGGACACCACCACCCCACGTAAGGGAAATACCACGTATGCTCAAGCCCCATTGAAAACAATGGGGCTCGTGTGCGTGGCGCAGCGCAGCACCGTTACCTCTTCTGGTGCGCAGCTTTCAGCATAAGCTGAAAGCCGTGGATGGCACACCCACGTATGATGCAGGCGCACTGTATTTTAAATTTCTTATTTTCAGAGTTTGCTTAACAAATTTCTTATTTTCAGAGTTTTTAGTTATTAGCTCTAGAAATTGCACTCCAGCTAAAGCATTGTTCATTAAAGGGACAGACATATATTGCTAGAGACTTGCTGAAAAAGGCAATTTCTTTTCTTAGGTATTGATATATTCAGCTATTTTTCACCTCTTTTCTTAGGTGTTGATTTATTCAGCTCATTACAATGAGGCTTAGCCTCTTGAGTATCTTTCCATTGAGGATCTGCATCAAAGTTCAGACTACAGTGGGCCCTTGGTATCCGCTAGGATTTGGTTCAAGGGCCCTTTATGGATTCCAAAATCTGTGGATTCTCAAGTCCCATTAAATACAATGGCATAATCAAATAGTGTTCCATATATAAAATTGCAAAATCAGGGTTTACTTTTGGAAATTAATATATTTTTGAAATATTTTCAAGCTGTGGATGCTTGAATCCATGGATAAAGAATCCATGGATAAGAAGAGCTGAGTGTAGGTGGTTTGTATGGTATTTATTCGGGCTAGTAGAGTTTAGTTGTCTTTCCCCCGCCATCGAGGTCAGCTGAGCCAAAGTTTAATTTAGAGCAGGTAATCTGAAGAGTCTGGGCTATTAATATACATCGCTCAGCTATTAGATTAGAATAAGGTACAGTTGTAACAATATTGTCTACTGTGGATGCAACTATAGCTTCCAATTCTCCAACACCCATCTTCCTTAACATAGGGCCAGAGCAGACAGGTGGGAAAGAGCAGCCCAAGTCCACTCTGGCCAGAAGCGGGTCTGAACCCCACTGACTGCATGGCCCACTCCCAAGGTGGGTCATGCAGACAGAATCTGACAGGAATAGGATTTTTTAACCTCCTTTTTGCTACAGACCAAAGAACCGGAGTACAGCTTGGGCACGACTTCCAGTCACTTTGGCGATGTGCACTGTCTAATCGGCATGCCTCCAAAGCAGCCAGAAGCCACTTCATTCTCCCAGTCTGTTTCATCCCACTTTTAAATTACCATTCCTTTCGTACCTAATCATCAAAGGATTGTCTCAAATCTAATCAGTGTATTACCACTCCAAAATCAAGGCCATCAATCCATTTTGGGCCCTTTTGTCAATCCCCTGGGAAAGCCATCAAGACCTCTGATAACACAACGCACCCCCTGAGGGTATAAAAATCACCTGCCCCAGCCCTAGCCACATTGTTCACAAACCAGGATCCCTCTTTGTAACTTTGAGACATGGTCTGCGCCATTATCCCTCTAAACAGCACTGGAAGCAGTGCTGCATTTTCCATAGACCTCTCTTCAGGACTAGTAATTATCACCCTCTTTAATCCCCAATTTCTCTCTATCCAACCTTTCACACCTTCCTTTCTGAAAGCCTCATATGATTCTTAAGATTCCTCACTTTTTTAATATTTGCATGCACCCTTATACATTTCTAAATAAAATGATTTACTGAAACTGGAGTACTCTTTGTAGTTAGTACTGGTGAAAATATCCCTGTAGTTACCTTCCTCTTTCGAGCTGTGTTTCAGCTCTAATTTCTCCAGATTTCAAGAAGGTGTGATCACTGCTCATGAGGACCACCAATATACACCACCTTTTAGGATAATATTACAGGTGGATAGTCTTAATCAAGGAAGCCACAGCTCTGAGTCTGCAAGGCCTGAGCAGGGCTGCTGATGACAGGGTGACATGGGGGTCTCTCATCCATAGAGTCACCATAAGTAGGCTTGCCATATCCCTCCTGCCAGCGGGACATTCCCGGTTTTTCACCACTAGGGGGCGTCCCTGCACGGTTTCCTCCTTGACTCAGCTTTTTCCCGGTTTGAGGAGGTTGCTGCCAGACTCAGGAAGAGCCTTCAGGGCCAGGAGGTGAGGAGGAGGAGGAGGAGGCATCGCTTGGGAACAGAGCCTCTTGCTGGTGGAAGGGAGGAGGCTGCGATGATCAGGAAAAGCAGGGGCTCCTCCGGATGGTCCTGGCCACTTCCCTTGGGTCCATCCCTCCCTCCCTCCTCCTCTTCCTTTCAGAGCAGCCACAGCCGAGGTGAGCTGCTCATTCAAACTCCCTGGCTTTTCTCTCCCCCCCCCCCTGCACTTTGAGACCCCTTTAACTGCCAAAGCTCAATGCTCTCGAATTCTGGTGTCTGTGAGGCATTTGGCCTTCTCTGTCAGAGAGCTCTGGTGCCACAATAAACTACAGTTCCCAGGATTCCATAGCACTGAGCCCTGGCAGTCAAAGCAGTGTGTTTTGGACACAGAGATCCAGTCCCTAGCTTTTATATCTCTCACACACACTGCAGGAATAATAACCCACTTTGAGACTGCTTTAACTCAATGGTAAGGAATCCTGGGAATGCTAGTGTTTGGGAGACATTGAGACTTCTCTGTCAGTGATGGCTTTGAGGCCACAACAGACTACAATTCCCAGGATTCCCCAGCACTGAGCAGTCTCAAACTGGAGCATTTCCTCAGTGTGGATGCAACTGGTGAGGCATTCTGGGCACTGCAGTTCAACTACGTTTGGAGGGTTATGGGACTCCCTGTCAGAGATAGCTCTGGGGCCACAGTGTACTACAATTCCCAGGATTCCCCAGCACTAACCCAGGACAGTTAAGTCACTCTCAAACTGGATTCTTTCCTCAGTGTGGATGCAGCTTTGGTGAGGAACTCTGGGCATTTCAGTCCAGCTATGTTTTATTTCTGCAGTGTATTTTGGACCAGAGACAAGGTGACCAGGCATCCTCCTCCTTTTCCAGGACATGTCCTCCATTTGGATCATTGCTAAGAAGCATGGATTTATAATTACATGGGTGTTTTTAGCTTTTATTTTTGGTCATGTCCTACATTTTTTGCTTGAGGGCCCTACATTTTGAGGAGAGGGCATTGGTCACCTTGGTCAGAGAGCTTTACAGGGGGTTTAACTGCCATTTTGCTGTGGTGCTGGAACAAACCACCATTCCCAGAATGCCACAGCATTCAGACAAGGCAGTTAAAGTGATCTCAAACCAGATTATTTCTCCAGTGTAGATGCAGCCCAAGCCTTTTGCTTTTCTTATGCCTGAGATTTCAAAGCCCAGCCCTGGCAGCACAACAAACTACAAATCCCAGGATTCCATAGGATGGAGTGATGAGAGTGAAAGCAGTGTCAAACTGCTTTAATTCTGCAGTGTGGCAGCAGCCTAAGTGTGCCTAATGCAGTTCTTAACATGGTGCACCTCTTGCCTACAGAGTCTTACAAGACTTTTTTGTTTAACAACTTGTACCCATTAACTCCATTTCATGTCTCCTTTATTTAGTGGGGTGGAATACAGACAAAACAAGTCAAAATGAAGAAAAACCAAAGTCCCTTGACCAAGTACACACTTCTGAGAAGTATAGTTGGTGCAAGACACCTGAAACCGAGGGCAAATCCACTTTTTGTTTAACCATGTTTGATATGCATAGCCATGTTAACCCATGTTCAGTGTTAAACCCAAAGGGTTTGGTTATGGAATAAGCCTCTGAAATATGCAAGAGGCAATGTTAAAATAAAGCCATGTTCAATGCCCAAATGTGCTGTTTGAAATGGGGAGAGGGGGCTGGCCAGAAAGGAAAGTCCATTTCTGCCATCTGTCTAGGAATAATGGCCAAATGTCCTCCATTTTGATCATGCCTAAGAAACATGAATTTATATTAACATTTCTAAAAAAGCATCAATTTTTGTGTGTCCTCCATTTTTAAAAAATGTGTCCTACATCTGAAACTGTTGTCCTACATTTGTCCCGGTTTGGAGTTCCTGACTTATGGCAACCCTAACCATAAGTCAAAGTCAACTTGATGACTGTTAACAACAACAGCATGGTGTCATCTGTATATCTTAAATAGTTGATGGTCCTTCCTCCAATTTTCCCACCTCCCTCCTCAGAGACTATTCCAGATTTAGGTACAATACTTTCAGCATGCAAGTTAAAAAGAGAAGGTAATAAAATGCAGCCTTGCCTGACCCCCTTGCCAATTGGAAATTATTCTGTTTCTCTTTGTGTCCTGTCAGTGGCCTCTTGTCCTAAGTACAGGTTACGCATTAGGATAATCACTGTGTAATATGCGTTTTTTTAAGAGTGATCCATAGTTTTTCATGATCTGCACAATCAAAGGCTTTACTATGGCGCATTACAGATGGGCCCATAGCGGCGCCGTCGTTAACGCACGAGGGGCACTGCTTCCTGACGCACCTTGTCCCTTGTGCATAACGAGTGCATCAAAATGGCGGCAGCGCCGCCTACAGATGGGTGCCACCATTTGACGTCGCGGACACACAGCGTCCGGAGGTCGTGCACCGGAAGTGGCGCCGCGAGTGCGTGCCTCATGCCTTGCAGTGCCTCTTCCGGGGCCCAGAAAGAAGCACCACTTTGGTGCTTCTTTGTTGCTGTGTCCGGGAACCACGCGGTTTGGCTGCTGCAGTTCCCAGACGCAACAACCGGCAGCAGCGCGAGACCGCCCATTTTGGGCGGTCTGTAACGCACCTATAATCTATAAAAAACAGGCTGATTTTCTTCTAAAATTCTTTGGTGATCTTTACTATCTGATCCAGGTTTGCAATATGGATGGAAAAAGATAATACAGATGAAAAAAGAGGCAACTAACCCAGGAATCAAAAACCAAACCAAAATAAGGAAGCAGTGAAAAAGAACATTTGGATAAGTGATCCATTTCCTAATCTCTCAAGCTTTTCTCAGGAATTCTTCTGACGGAGATTTACTTAAGATTTGGGCATGTGCACACGTACATGCTCACACCATGACAGGGGGAAAAGCCCTCAAAGGTGCTGCTCTGAAACAGCAACCACTTCAAATACCTCAAAAACCAGTGTCTGTTAATTATGTGGTAGGTATACAAACATAAACAAGGATGAGAAGTAGGTGGGAATAAAATATCTCAGGAAAAGAAACAAGGAACTTCATCGTGCTGGACCCCCACCAACATATCATGTCTTCTGAACCTTTCGGCACTTGTTTCCTCACAGTGCCAAGACAGACAGACAGGTTCCCAGGGAATTGTGCCTTCTGTGCTAACTACATCAAAGGTCAGTGCTACAAAGGAAGCTGACAGAGGCTGCCCTCAAGGAATAATTTTAACATGAAAATTCAACTAGAGAGCCCGAATGCAGATAAAGGTAGCAGGTGGGCACTTTAAAGCATACAGGGTAGGGAAAGATATCTACCAAAAGAAAGAAAAGACACCAGATGAACACTCTACTTGGAAGTGCATTATACTAACCTGAGGAAAGAGGGGAGAGAGAAAGAGAGAGAGAGAGTTTTTCTTTTTCTTTTTTTAAAGGCTGAAATACCAGGAAATGTCCTCTATTTTTCAGCCATCTTACTCTAGGTTTCTGATAAAACAGCCTGCAAGAGATTACAAATCAATATGTTCCTTAAATAATTTTCAGAAACACAGGATTCCTTTTCTGGCAAGTACGTTCTATTTACTACATCAATGCTTCGCAAATAATATGTGCAATAAATATTATCCCTGTTTCATTTCAGGTATTATAGGTAAACTATGATATCTAAGAATTATCCAAAGCACACAATGCTTTTCTTTCTGTATCTGTCAGACATTTTTTGTGTGGAGTGAGAGAACATAAGCCTTGGGCTCATACACCAACCACAGCTAAAAACAGTATTTTATACAATTAGGCCCAAAAGCAATCGCAATGTACAACAAGAGGACTGAACAGAAGGAATAAAAATGGTGGTTCTTTATACAATGTTTTTTTACAGGTGTATTTTAAGTGAAGAAATGTATCCAACCAAAACTTTTGGATGCAACACCCATCATTCCTCTACATTGACTATGGCTATAAGAAATGACAGTCCAACAATATTTTAAAGGGCCACACTATAACCAAAAAAATTGTGTTACAGCCTACCTGCAGATATTTCAACTCCAGTACCAGTCACCCCAAACTATACATCCCTGTAGCTGTGTCTGATTTGAATTGTAGCCCAAATATCTGAAGTTATCATGCTAGGAAATATCACATCAGCAATCCTATACCCACTTACCTGGAAGTAAGGCTGACTGAACTCAACAGAATTTAACCTGTGAGGATAGGTATAGATAGGCTTGCAATGTAAGCTATTTATCTGAATGATCTGCTCTAGCTTGATTTCCCTCCTTCTGAGTTTTAGGACATGCTGAAAACTAACATTTTTTTTCAGACCACAAGGACAGTGGTGTAATATAAATATGCTATGTTTCAATATTTTCTCTCATGCTGATAAGAGAGGCATTTGTCAAGCAAAAACATTCAAGTAAAAAAAGGTTTTAGAAGTTTTGCCCCAACATCAGTAGAACATGATTGCCTCAAATCCTTTGTAGTATATGTTACTTTATCAATAATTATAAGCAGTCCCCAAAGAGCTCTTATTACAGCTGGCAACACACAAGCTGTTGGTTTTTCTGTTTATTCAAAAGGTACAAAATATCATCTCCATACTACTATGGACATCTGCTCAAACATTCAAGATCATGGTTCACTACTATTTGAATTTTAAAAAGCTATTGAGATAATCAATTTTTGAAACAGAATCATAACCAACAGTCTGAACAGAACTGTAAAACAAATTCTGCAACTATTTGCATCCATTATTTCATTCTCAAAATGTATGTGATATAGGGGGAAATGTTTTTGTTGTTGTTGTTGTTGTTGTTGTGTACCTTCAAGTCATTTCTGAGTTATGGCAACCCTAAGGTAACTCTATCATGAGCTTTTACTTGGCAAGATTTGTTCAGAGGGGGGTTGCTTTTGCTTTCCTCGGAGGCTGAGAGAATGTGATTTGTCCAAGCTTACCCAGTGTACCATTTATACTGTTCATATCCAATGTAATAAATTCAAGGCAGAAAAACAGAAAGAAATCACATATAAACAAGTTGAAGACAGTTTATAAATGTAACGTACACAACTTCACTATGCATCTTTGCTTATTTTAAGCAGATTTTCAAAAACATGCAGCAATTTGATTCTGGAGGTAAATGATGTATGTCTACATACTAGCAGGAAGAGTGTTGATATTTAGTCTCTTTGTGGACCAACAGATTTAATAAATAAAATAATATTACTGTTTAGGCCATACTAGTGCAGTTCCGTGCGCAACTTTTACATGTCATGCCTGTTGATGAATATCTGACTCATGAAGTCTATAGCACATTACCAGTAATGATGGACAAAGTTCATCTCAGAAGAACAGGCTGTTTTCCCCGCAAAACAAAGTAATAAAACAAACTCATTTTGTTCTTGGCCCAATGCCAGATTTGGAAACCTTATCATCAGCCTGATAATGTCAGCTTCTCTCAACTCCCCCATTTTCTCCACAGTTTTCCCACAAGCCTTACATCTCTTCTTCTTCTGAAACCAAGCTACTTGGGAAACGGAATCAGAGCAGAGTACGAAAAAGAGAGCAAGGAGTTAAGCCCAATCTAAATTTTCCTGCCACTACACAGCACTACTCCCAGAGTCCTAGTCCAATGCTCAAACAATATACCATGCTGGTTCATAAAATACCTCCTTCATGGAAAAAGGCACAGAAAGTTTGATAAATGCCAGAAAGTCAACCACCAATAAGTAAGCCAATTCAAAAACAGAGAACCTAAACTCAAACCAGTGACACAGTTCAGACATAGCAAGCATGACATGTAGAGCAACTGCCATCCATCCCACCAGCTCCCCAAAGATAACTGTTGAACAGGGTAGCAGGGACTTCTTTCTTGTGTAACTACCGAGATGCTAGGATCAAGGAAGATATGGTAGAGAAGATAGTTGTCATGACAACCTTGCCAGCACAGATGTAGATAAGCAGGGGTGGGAGCAACAGAGCCCTCTCCTAGCAACTGTTTGTGTTTCCATAAGAAGACCTCCTCATTCCTCACCCACATCGCCACCACTCTCAAAAAGGGATTATTAGAAAAGCTTTCCTCTAGGGATCTGCTGGGATTGAAGGCAGAAGAACCCCATGTTTATTATGATCAGCATTTAGACAAGATTGCTGCATTCTCAGTAAGTGTTTTATTAACAAATTAAGAGCTTCTATGCTTAAAAAAAGAGTTTGACATAAGAAAGATATGGGTTCTTTAAGCTCCTGGCCTGATTGCTGCGGGACCGCAGTGACTGCATGCCATAGTCCCAAAGCCAATCACTGCTAAGGTCCCAAATGGATTGCCATAAGGAGCAGCTTTTGGCCACTCTTTTTGCAGCCAAATTTGGGCCGCCTTAAGTGGCTTCAGTGCAGCTTCCAGGCGGTTTGTGGGGGGTGTTGTTTAAATGCCATGCCCCCAAAGCACCCGGAAGGTGCTTTATTTTGCCTGTCTGTTATGGGCCATAAACAACTAGCAACATTAAAATTATATCTTTAGATTACAATATCATAAGCATAGCCTAAATGTACTTACATGTACATAGTTTTGTGTGGCTCATGTGAAAATTTGGAAAGATTTATTTTAAAAAAAACTTTAAAAAATTAAAAATGTTAACTTTTTTTAAAAAAATAAAAATAAAAAAACCTTGTGCCTTTCCTTTCTCTTCCCACTGAGCCTCACCCCATTCGGACCATTGCTATATCATTTAAAAGGATGCAGACATTGTCACAGGCCATTTCACCTAGTGTGGCTTGCACACCCCACACACACCTCTAGTGATGCCCTTGAGCATGCAGAAGGAAGAATGGGATGAAAATGATAGGCCTCCATGTATTCAGCTGAAACTTCTTGCATAGCCCCTTCATATGTGTTCAGGAGTACCAGAACCTAAATGTTCCAAACTTATGTACACCTTCAACTGATTGTGTACAGGTCAGAATAAAGACCACATGGGCAAATTGATTCTCTCTCACACACACTCACACTCTCTCTCTCTCTCTCTCTCTCTCTCTCACACACACACACACACACACACACACAGATGCATGAGTATGATTCTAAATCTATGCGCTTCATGACCAAGTGACATATGAAGCCAAGTCCCTCTTCGGCCAGGAGCAATAGTCTAACCACTACATCAGGGGTGGGTAGAAAGTACACTTAGATCTATTCGTAGGATGGGAGGATGACTTGCAGCACATTGGTACCAATTTCTGACTCCTAGTTGTTTAATGGCAGCAACAGATAGAACATGTTTCACCATGGCTAATCAAAAATGAAGATAGTGTGGGAGAAAAACAGGAGCACACTTGTGGCTGAAAGAACTGTGAGCTCAGTTCCATTATGAAAACAAATTCCTGTATGGAGGAAGTGCCCTGTTCAATCATTTTAAAAGTATGTATGGCTCCTAGGTGACTATTTTTCATGTGAGCACAGTTAGTGGTGGTGTACATGACTCTCCTCCTCCTTACTTTACCCTCACAGGGAGCTAAAGCAGGCTGAAAAAGAGCAACAGACCCAAGACAATCCGGTTAATTTATTGATTCAGTGCAGATTTAAACCTAAGTCTCCAGAGTCTGACTCCAACACTCTGACCACTACACCATGCTGGTTATACTGTACAGAATGTTCAACAAGATGATCAAGTGAAATTGTTTGTGTGTGCAAACATATGGTATTTTAAACTGAATATAGAGAAGGAGCATTCTTTTTTTCTTCTTTGTTAGGTGAAAGCTGTAAATAAAGTGAAAGGTCACTGCTGAGCTCAGTTATTGTGCAATGTACAGCATCGGACAATTGGGTTAGCCTAGACTGAATGACATTTAGCAAAATGCAAAATGTCATTTATTAGGAGGGTGTGATAAATTAGGTTACTCAGTTGAGCTTGCATTTTGGGAAACTATTAATACAACAATGCCACACACAAACAAGCATGCCCTTGTATCCTATACAAGTATAAATGATGGACAGTGGAGCAGAACTGCCTGGTACAGAAGCAGGGCAAGGAGAAGTCCCCCCCCTTACCTGTAAGTACAAAGAAGCACATATAACGATAGGGATACCCACATTCAAATGCACAGAGGCTGACTAGACAAGCACCCTTTGTTGTGGGCCAACAGATTAATGAGGTAAAATAATAATACAATTCAAGCCATACTAGTGCTATTTTCTGTGTTTCATGCTTGCCTATGAATAACAGACCCATGGAATCTGTAATACAGGGACCTCAGAACTGTTTTTAAAGATAGGAGCTCAGCATTGGCATTCAGGTCATTATCAATTTCCCTGCTTGCAAAATCCTAACACAGAATGTGTTGCACTGGAATAATAATAACCAACTTAAGCAGGAAAACAATCTCACTACCATGAAAAACACTGGCCAAAAAAATAAATGAAATGTTACAAAAATGAGTAAGTAAAAAAATGCAATTAATACATCAAGCAAAGGGGAAAAGATGTAAGACCTTATTAAATAAATGCAGGTGTACCTATAAGATATCCTAACACAGCCCTGTCTCCATGCCTCTACTTTAAAAGCAAAAGTTAGAGAAGTGTGTTGGAAGATACAGGATCACACACATAATATGCTCCAAAGATATGTATATCCACCAAGCCTGAAATATAGAGAATCATATACAGGGCATAGTCAGTGGGAGGGCAAATTACTCATTCAACCATCCTTAAATGTGAAGACTCTTACAAACATAATGTATACTTTGAAATCCTTTCCATTTATTCCATGTAGTTTATTCTCAAGTAGGTGTGCATAGGTTAGGTTGCATGCAGCTTCTGTTATTCATGTGAGGGCTCAAGTACGATAGCTCTCTTAATGTGTGTGTGTGTATGCTTGATCATATAGTGTATTTCTGATTGATAATTATTGAAGATATTCAGCTACATAGCAATCTTAACGGCCAAATTGGCCTGACCATTTCAGATGGGAGCCCAGGTCCTCAGGCCAAGAGTTGTGATGGTCCTCCATTTGAAGATCCAAGTTATTGCACATTACAAGTAAGGAATGACAAAATTCCCTTTGAATCAATTCAGGTATTGATTGTAGAAATAGGTAAAGGTAGTCCCTTGACATGAATATCTAGTAGGAAATGACTGTAGGGGGTGGGGCTCATATCCGTTTCTAAGCCGAAGAGCCAGTGTTATCCGAGGACTGCTTTGGTGGACATGTGGCCAGATGACTGCACCCAATGCTGTTACCTTTCCACTGAGAAGTGGCGCCTATCTATCTACTGTCATTTGCATGCTTTCAAACTGCTAGGTTGGCAAAAGCTGGGACTAGTGAAAGGAGCTCACCCCATCATCCTGCACTTGGGCCTCGAATTGCCAACCTTCCAATCTTCAAAATTGGCATCTTAACCACTAAGCCACCGCATAGAGATAGGTACCTATGCAATAATGAAACTTTTACTTTCATGATCCAGAGAGAAGTATTGCCTCTCTCCTCTGCCACTTTTTTCTGGGCCTAGTTCAAGATCTCGGTCAGTTCACACATGCTTTTCCTATACCTTTGCCAAAGGGAACCCATATATCCATCAGAAGATGGAGACTGTGGAAATAGTAACTCCATTTGCAGAAAGATATGCCACAAGAGACCAAAGAATTGGCCACTACTTCTGTTTTAATGTTCACTCAGTGGCAAATGTGAATTTGACTCTGGGTAATGTGTAGAACTTTCTCCAATTCTTCTCCCCAAAATAGGTTTGCTCCTGAGATTTATGCTACTTGAGATTTTATTACTCTTAACCAGGGAGGCAGACTACCCCTCCATCTCCAATTGCTGCTGATAAAATGCATCCTGGGATGAAGAGTAAGGGCTCTCTGCCACCAACCTCCTTGGATGTGGTTTATGAGCCAATTGGGACAACGTGGGAGTAGCAATTCTTCACATGGCAGGCAGTCTCCACTCCTGCACAACACAGTACGGAGGATTTGCTGAAAGACTCCCCCAGGCTAAGACAGTTAATTGGTTCCTAGGCAGACTAGCTGTGCCAGTTGCAGCCTCATCACATGGATAATGGCAAGTAATAATGTAGCTACTCTAACCAAGAAAGAAAGAAAGAAAGAAAGAAAGAGGCAGCATGCTACCTGGTTCTCTCTTCTAACTAGGCCTCACCGATGTCAGCTTCCTAATGTGGCAAAAGGTTACAGACAGAAGGGGCACTCTGTGACAGCGCAACTTTGCCACACGCTGCCAGTCACTGTGAGCATCACCAGCAGACAAGACAGACGTCCTGGCATCTGTGAGCTGTAACTGAACCACAAAGGCCAATAACAATCTCAGCTCATCTTTGGCACGCAGCTGTTATTGAGAAGCGGACAGTCTGTCAACGAACCAAATAGTCTGGGTGCTGCTTTGCATGCTGATCATAGGCACAATTCTTAATAAATACAGAGGATGTTCAGAGCCATCACCATGCCCTGAATCTTTATTATATATCGGGAAGAATAAATAAATTTAACATGTTCATTTAATGTACATCTGAAGCATGACTGTATAACTTGCTTTTGGTTTGATTGCTTTTGTTTCTTTCTCCCTTTTCTTCATTGCTCTCTCTGTAAGCCACTGGATGGAGCTTGTCATTTTTAAAACTTCTGTACAGGACTTAGCTTTCATAACAATAGCATTACTAATTCTTAACATTTATTTGATACTTTGCAGAGTGTTCACCATAACAATGGGTAAAATGTTCTGCACACTTCTAATTTGGCAAAAGTGTATAAAATAAATTATTTATGCACACCTGTAAAATATATTGTATTCTTTTTGGAGCCCATTAAAAAAGAAATCTCATTGCCAATAATTTGATTATATCACATTCCTGATATCTTTGGGAACTGGAAAGCAGGCACCTCCCCTTAAGCCTCTTCTCATCAACCCCTTTTCTTTTGCACAAAATGTTTTTTATTCTTCTAATAAGCCAAGGAATGAGATCTTCAGATCAGGTGATAACTCTAATTTAATTTTGGTGTGAATTTATTTCCAGAGTTGCTACACTCTACAAGAACTATATATAAAATACATTACAGTAAGCATGTAAGTTAGCAGAGTAAAGTCCTCTCTTTTTATGGCTGCGCAGTCCAAAGCAGTTTAAAAATAAGAAGCCCACAGAAGGGTGGGGAGAGGAGAGCTTGAAGTTGCCCATTAGCAATTTATATCTGGACAGCAGAATGACAGGTCACCGGGTCACAATCTTCCATGCTGTGTTGAGATATATTGAGATAATTATCTCAGAACTTGCATAAATATGCAATAGGCTATGCAAATCTTCACACATTTCCTAACTGATTACCAGAGGTACAGTGGTCTTACAGATAACAAATAGATACTTGTTTATTTCATTTGAGCTTTTTGAACATTCTTTTGGTTGGGTTGGGTTTGACTAACAAATGCACAAGCCAGTAGGTTGTTGTTGTTGTTTTATAAAAAGGACTAAACTGGTGGACAGACAAGAATTAAGAACCCATCCTACCTACTAGTGCCCACTATGTTCATACATTCACATTATATGCAAATAAACACAATCTTGCCAAATCGAGATTAGGTGGGGATTCCATTAATTCCCCATTTGTTCCCCTCCCAAAAAACCTTCCATTGTATCCCTTTTGTCCTGTCTACAATGGGCTGCATGATTTTTGTCAGGCAGGCATTGGCAGGGCCAATGAGATTAAACAATGGGGATGAGGAAGCAACTGCTGCGGCTGAGGAAGTGGCAAATAGCTACCTCCTCATCCTCTGGACAGTGGCATGGAAGCAGTTACCAAAGAGATGATCTGGGAGGAGGAGTCTAAAGTGCATCATCAGAAGCTACTGGACATTCAATATGCTTTTGTTATCTAGATAGCTATTGTTGGACTATAAAACTCATAATTACACTGCTACTTATGTTGGCTTGGGATGATGGGAGTAGAAGTCCAACAACAGCTAGAGACACATATATTCTGTGCTCCTACTGTACAAGAAAAAAATGTGGTGGCAATATAATAGCTCCTTGTCCATGAATGTGCTCTTCATGAACTCTGTCTACTAATTCTCTCTTGATCTTGCCTCCTTCCTGACTTAAATAAGGATTCTGCAAAACATCTATTTTCTTTCTGCTTCTACATAATTTCTTCCTCCATGTTCATTCCTCTTCTTACGAACTAAAGACAGTGGCACTATTGACATGATCCACATCATATTAATTGCATAGAAATTGATCCTGCTGGCTCTTGACTTTGGCGCGTTATAAACGGGCCTTTAATACGCCCCTGCCACATGCTAGGGGTTGGCCGAGGACCTAGCGTCCATACCGGCCTCACCCCTAGCACATGATGGGGGCGTAATGATGGCGGCGCCCTATACACATGGGCACCGCCATCTTTACGTGCTGGACGCATTGCATTCGCACGTGTCACCCTGGAAATGACGCCACAAATGTGTCCCTTGCGCTTTGCAGCGCCTCTTCCGGGGCCTGAGAAGGAGTGCGATTTCCGTGCTCCTTCTCGGCAGCGTCCGGGAGCCGTGCCGTTTAAAGGCTGCGGCTCCCGGACGGTGCAAGCGGCGGCGGCGGCAGCAGACCGCCACAATCCAGCGGTCTGTAATGCGCCTTTGTTCTTTTTATTTGTTCTTGACTCTGTTTTGACACCAAACCCTCCAGAAATTATCCAACTGCCCGTTTCATTTACCTTCCTCTTTGAAGTCCTTGCCAGCTAGTGATTTTAAGCAGTTATATCGGCTGTGCCATCATCAAGAAATACTCAACCAACTTGCTGACTCTTGTAGACATGTTAACAATGTACCCCTGTGCATGTCTACTCAAAAATAAGTTCCACTGGACTCCATGGGTTAAGACTCTGGGCTAAGAATCAGAGCTGCTTCATGTGTGGCTTTTGAAGGATTTGGTTTCAGTCATAAAACTCACACACATTTAATATCTATCAAAATGCAAAAACAGGGGCAACAAGAATAGGAGGACACATCTATTCCACCAGCTCTGCTTCTATAATCTTCCCCAGCATTGTTGTTAGTGATCTCAAGATGTTAGAAACAACCTTGCATGCTCTACTCTTGTCTTTCGAGGCTATATGAGAATTTAGCAACTATGATGGACTTCCCTTTATTCTTGCAAGCTGCTTTAAATTCTTTGTAGCATCAACAAGCTTTTTAAAAAGAAGAAGAAGCCATCTTCACAAGGCAAGAAGTGGCCTGGAAGCATTGGATAAGACTGGGAGCCCCTTGTGACCTTGACTAGATCTTCCAACTTGGTAGCTTTGAGAGTGCAACTTTGTGTTTCCACTTCTGGCGACTCCACTTAAAGACTGCACAAGGCCCCCAGAAGGTTATGTCACTGGAATACCAATTTGCTGTTTTTCATTGCAGTTAACATAATTAAAATGAAAAGCATGACTGACCTATGCTAATCCCCTGTGACTAGGGCCATGGCTTCAATGCTGTCTTTGACAACTGCTGTAGATCCCTTGCTCTTGTTTCATTCACATTATAAACAAAAGGAAATATTTTGCTGGCATTCAAAGCATGTGTTTGGTTTCAGCAACCTTTGGCTTGG
Organism: Sceloporus undulatus; assembly: GCF_019175285.1. Lineage (NCBI taxonomy): Eukaryota > Metazoa > Chordata > Lepidosauria > Squamata > Phrynosomatidae > Sceloporus > Sceloporus undulatus. The sequence goes on from NC_056526.1 coordinate 87,946,619, forward strand.
CTCACTTTGCGTGTGATTAGAGATAAGACATTCTGTTACAATGAACGCAAGTCATGCACTTTTATGTCTTTTATCAAAAGGTCAAAAAAAATTACCAACTGTGCCTTTTGATGAGGGTTTCTCTGGATGTCTGTGGCGATATTGTGAGCACACCCCAACAGTCTACTACAGATGCTCCCAGGACATTTTATATCCACTGGGTAGACCAATAGAACTCAACAGGATGTAGAGAACTTGTATCCTACCTTGAGCTTTAAAAGGCGGAATACCCATTTCATAAACAAGATGAGTAAACACTTTGGCTGATACGCCAGCAATGACCCTACCTGGAGCCAGGTGATCTAGAAACGGTGGCACACACTCTGGTAACCTCTCATCTCATCTTCTGCAATGCACTCTACAGGGGGCTACCCCTGTGCCAAGTTCGGAAGCATCAAATGGTACAAAACATGGCAGCCAAACTGGTCACTGTTAATCCAGGTCGGACCATATAACACCCATCTTAAAAGTTCTCCACTGGCTGCCAATCAGCTTCTGGGCACAGTACAAGGTGTTGGTTATTACCTATAAAGCCCCACATGGCTCAGGTCCAGAGTACTTGCGGGAGCATCTCTTCCCATGTAATCCCCAATTCTGGGAAGAATCTTCTGCAGCCAAAGAAGACCAGGTTGATCACAACTTCCCAGAGGACCTTTTCATCAGCCGCTCCAAAATTGTGGAATGATCTGCCGGAGGAGAGCCATCAGATTAACACACTTGATGCCCTCAAAAAGGCGGTCAAGACGGATCTCTTCCAGCAGGCCATTCCAGACTGATCTCAAAAATTAGACTGCACCTCTGCCTATAGCTACCCTATCATCCACCTTTCTTTTTTATCCTTTTAATCTAATTTTAACTGCTATTTTAACTTGAATGCTTTTAGAATGTCTATTTTGAATGTCATTTATGTTGGGAACTGGTTGGGAACTGTAGATTTTTTATGATTTCTGTATTATGTAATTGTAATTTTGTTATTTTTTAGAACCCGCCTTGATCCGAATGGGAGAGGTGGGATAAATAATAATAATAATAATAATAATAATAATAATAATAAAGGTGAAAGAAGAGAAAAAAAGTTCACCTGTGACAATGAGCCCAGGGATAAAACTGAGAAGTACGATTTGCTAAACTGATCACACATTTTGTGAGGAATGTGCTAAGGCTCCTTCAACTTCATATGTATAATACATATGGGATACTTTAAATTGTTTCCTTTTAGTATCTCTTTATGTATATCCTTCTCCAAGCTTGTCTGACTAGAACTTTGGTGTTTCTAACATCCATAAATTATATCAATATCAAAATAAGTATTTTTATACATTAAAAAAATAAACAACTTCAGTAGAACACACTAACAGCAATAACACTTAACCTCTGATATTCATTGCACTGCTGTTACTTCTCAACAATCCTTCTTTGTGCTAAATTTTCTTTTAAGATTGAGGTGGGATCAGCCTCCAGATGTTGGTCCACTACAACTCAAAGCATTTCCAAACAATTGGCTATGCTGCTAGAAGCTGCAGCTCAACAACATCTGGAAGATTGCACAATTCCCACACTCTGCCCTAGACAATAGTGCTTACAATTCCCACACTATAACCTATAGTAGAGGAGAGAATATCTTATATCTTTTAAAAATAATGGTCTGAAATTGATGACGTCAAATGACACAGTTTCCCACCATGTTCAGGGTGTAGTGTTTAGATGACATACGCCCCATGCATGGCTGGAAACCACACTGACAAAAGAACTGAGCCAAAAAGAAGTGGTAAAATACCATTCCTTTTGCTGGCCTGATTCAAAACCACAGTGGCAGTTCGGACGGGGGCCAGGCGCTTACAGTCATTGCAGCCCCAGTGCAAATCACACTGGCACAGCCCCACCGTGGGTTTTTTGTTTTTGGCTTCTTCAATTTCAGGCTATCTTATCAAAAACTCTGATGCTCAGTCTACTCTAATATTTAACCCTTCATCAAAATATAGTTGCCCAATCCTGTCGTAAATAATGAAGGGAGAAAATAAACAGCAAAAGTACCCAGAGAGACAATGTAATGTAGTGGTTTGAGCATTGGACTACAACACTGGAGAGGCTCTCATTCAAATCCTGCCAGAACTACAGTATGTAAATCTAGTGGGTGCCCTTAGACAAGTCACACTCTCTCAGCTTCAGATGATAGTAATGGCAAACTACTATGTAAATTTTGTGGATTAGAGTTCCAGCCTGCACAAGTGTGTTGCGCACATATGCCTGAGGGTCTAACATTAAACTTCAAGCACCTGAAGAAGTAGATTGTAATCTACAAAAACTCATACTATGATGAATATGTTGGTCTTAAAAGAACCACAACTCTGAGAAGATAGTTTAATGTTTCTGCTGAAAAACTCTGTCTGGAACCTGTACACTTTTGTTTTCATTTATTGCAGTTCTATCCTGTCTTTCCTCTAAAAAGGTGTCTTACATGGTACTCCCTCACAATAGTCCACTGGTTACCAGTCCAAGATCACCAGGATACAGCGGGAGTTTGAACCTGGATCTTCCCAGTCCTCATCTGACTCTCTAACTACAGTGCCACACTACATTGGATATATGGGAAGGTCAGAATTACAGAACTGGCCAATCTGTTTGGGAGATTCTGGGAGTCAAGAGTAGACATGAATTTAATCCAGACCACTGAGTTAGTGTCCCAATTGTATTAAAATTAGTTAATAACAAAGACAGAAAGCAGAACAAAATACACTCTAATCAACAGAATCTTACCTAATACTTTCAAGGAGGCACAAGCATGGTAACCCACAGCCTAGTTGTATATTAAACTTTGCATGTTCAAGCTGAGCTTTATTTTATTGATTTATACAATTAGCCAAAGGATACATTTTAGTCCAAAAGCTGATGTAGCATTTTAAAACTTTAGCTTAAAAGTTTTAATACAATGAGAGCTTAAATTTCCTTGTTGTTACAGATGTTGCGGAAAGGAACATATGCACATGTGACTGTGAAAAAAACTACTTTCCAAAGTAATGTTAAAAAATTGCCTTTGTAACTTAATGAAAGAGCCCACTAGTTCTATATTTCAGGTGGGTCATCCTCATTAATATTTATTTTAATCTCGTTCTGTCTTTTTACTCTGTACAGTGCCTAAGGAACATAATTTACTCTCCTGTGAATTGCCCTGAATACGCTAGTGCATGAACTGCTGATGTCACTCACTGACATGTTCCTCAAGGCAAAACCATGGGCTAAGTTCTTGTCCCGTATCATGCCTCCTGCAGGATTCTTCTCTTAATTAACTGTTCATGACACTGTGGCTCCCAACAATAAACTCAGTGTAATGATCAGGGACGGGTACAATAACATGCAATGTCACTCCACTCTTTGAAAGGCAAAGATGAAGCTGTAGATCCAAACACTTCTGGATCAGCTAAGATACTTGTGCATCACTGAACTGCCATTTAGAAAAATCAGTAAGGCAAGTAGGAAGCTATTCTAAAAGACAAAACACAGCTTAGAAACTGGAAATGTTGCTAGTATAAAGAAGCTGTTCAGGTTCAGAAGATAACAAGGGAGTAACACAGGCCAAGAGAATACTCTGGGGTAGGATAGTATACTGAGAAACCACAAAGACTACCAATGATAAAGAAATCAGATAGCAAATCGAGTGCAGGAAGCATGAAGTGCCTTAGTAGACTTGAACGGAGAACTATGAGAAACAAAGCTTTCACCCTCATGGGCTTAAATTTTATTTTATTTTATTTATTTTGTGAACTGTAGAATATTTTCGAACCTAAGTGAAACTTCCAATGTACTCCAAGTCAGGGCAAAATGAACACCGGTTGTACATCCAGACACAAGTAAAAATCCTAACTGTTGGAAAAACGCAGCGCTCTCTCTCTCTCTCTCTCTCTCTCTCTCTCTCTCTCATCCCCTCTCTTTGCCATTAGAGCAATCGGTCTTTTAGATAAGGCAAAACCTACTGTATGTGTAAACCCTTCTACTTTCTCATCTAATGTCTCTCCATTTGCTTGACTATCCACTGGAATGCATGGTCATATATACCTTTGTGTATCTACGTAACTTCACCATGTGGCCCAGGAAAGTTCCTACTTTCAGTGATCCATATAAAGATTCCCTCTTTATCCATCTAAAAAGAAAGAAGTTTGCTCTGAGTTCTACACTTCCTTCATTCACTTCGCTCTTCCTTTTGCCCTCCAGTCTACAAGATGCTTAGTTAAATATTGGAACCCCTTTCTTTAAACCTAATCTTTTCATTAACTAGTTAGGATGTAGGTACTCCACACATATGAACATGTAAAAGCCATTAGTAAACATTTTCTAAGTTTGTAATTAGAAACTGCCTGCCTTGTTTGTTTTGAGTCTGTTTCAGTTCAAGGAAGGAACATGAGATTGAGGCAAGCTTTATTTTACTACTCTGCTAAAGGGAGATTGATTCCTAACAGTTTTAGTCTTCACATTTCCCCCCAAAAGATCTTGCTGAAGTTTGAATGTCACACATAAGTACAGTATATTTTCTACTACTATCAGGGATCATAAGGTATTTTTGATGCTGCAGTCTCAGTATATTTCATTAAGGCATTTGAGGTCATATCAAGGTTCCTTGTTAGATATCGTTAAATAATTGAAAACTGAGAGAAATGACTAGACTCAAACAAATATCCAGTTGTTACATGGATTTTGGTGTAGTTGTTTATATGCAGACATAATTAAGGTGCAAGAAAACAGGTTGCTAGTGATCTGTATATAACTGTTCAAAACCAACAAACAAAGCAGGATTTTTCAAAGATCAGAATACATTATGTTCAGGGATGACCATGTTGGCCATGAAGCATAGTACAACACAATTCAAAATACACATCATGCTGATAACTTTTATCAGACTAAAAGATGCAAAATGCATTACACTAGCTTTTGAACAACACTGCCTTTTTCATCAGGCACACTTTAAAAAAAAAACATCATACAGGCAAGGAACTAATGGTATTGAACTCAAAGGCCTGCATCTCATCTGAACTGTCAGCCTAAAATGGTGTTTAAGATGATGCTGAAGCAGAGTTGATGCAGGCGGAGGCCACTCCCTTTCTTGGCCATAAGGGGACTGATGACAAAGGAAGTAAGTGCTGGTCAATAAAATTTCCTTTTCCCTTAACAGCAACAAAGTAAAGTACGTACCTTTGAGATCTAGGCTGACTATTTCCTGTTCAAGGTTACAAGCCATTTTGCAAGCAGGGCACTGTATTTCAAGAAGCCCCTGCACTGTCACACCTAGATTTACATGTTGTAACAGATAAAATGTGCCGATAACTGTATTCATGTTGTCTTACACTTACCAGGGCCCAAATGCAGTAGTGACATAGACTCTATGCCCAGTCTGGTTCAGTGATTTGCTGGATATGAATGTACAGTGGGACAAAGCAAGTGGTCGAAGCAGAAGGTAGGGGAACATGGCTGAATCATGGTAGGTCAAATCAATGATGAGGGTTGCTGGGAATTGTTACATGTCATTGTGCGTCAGGCAGTCGAACACTTTGCTTCAGTTCTATCAGCAGGCATGCTTATCAAATTTGCAGATGACACCAAATTAGGAGGAGTAGCTAATACCCCAGAGGACAGGATCAAAATTCAAGAAAACCTTAATAGATTACGAAGCTAGGCCAAAGCTAACAAAATGAATTTCAATACGGAGAAATGTAAGGTACTGAACTTAGGGCAGAAAAATGAAATGCATTGATATAAGTTTCTTCCTGATGTTTCACCAGCATCTGTGGCTGGCATCTTCAGAGAATGCTTGCCTGGAAAGGAGTTGGGTATATATATATATACTGTGTGACGCTGGGAAGGCAGGAGTGATTTGCATGTGGATTGTTCCTGCCTTCTCAGGGTCGCACAGTAAATATATACCCATCTCCTTTCCAGGCATGCATTCTCTGAAGATGCTAGCCATAGATGCTGGCAAAACATCAGGAAGAAACTCTTCTAGAACATGGCCACATAGCCTGAAAAACCCACAAAAACCTATGGATACCAGACATGAAAGCCTTTGGCTTCACATTAGGAGGAACTTCTTGACAGTAAGAGCTGTTTGACAGTGGAACATACTCCCTTGAAGTGTGGTGCAGGCTGGATGGCCATCTGTCAGGGATGGTTTGATTGTGATTTCCTGCAAGGCAGGGGGTTGGACTGGATTGTCCTTGTGGTGTCTCCCAACTCTATGATTCTATGATTCTAAAAGTTTAGTTTGATTTCAACCCTCACTGACAAGGAAACCATTGGACATGACTGCTAAGACTGATCTCCCTCTAAGAAATGCCCAGTGCTTCACAAACATTTTCTCTTGTGTATCTTTTATGAAACTGACCTACACTGGAGGCTGTATGCAAGTCAGCTAAGTGATTTCACAGTTCCTTTCTGCAGGACTAGGCAAACAGCTACAATTAGGAGTCAGGCAAAAGAAAAAAAAAGATGTGATCTAACTAGTACAACAATAACAGCAGTAAAACTCAACAGATATACCTTCTTGCGTTTAAAAAGAAACCAGCCAAAAAAACAATGTATCATTTAAAGAATTGAGAATTCCTGCACTATGCAGATTCAAGCAATAAAGCAACTTGTTACGGGTGATAAGGAGTAAAACACATGGTGGCTTCTTTCTGAAATAATAACTCAGTAGCCTTTTGTTTGTAAGAGGCCAAACATTCAACCCCAACAGATATCACTTCCCACTGTTTGCACTGTATTGGGCAGACTCTGTAGAGGTTATTTTGAAGACTATGTATACTGTCTCAGGAATTCTGGGACCTATAATGCAAAAAAGTAACTTTTCCGAGATCTGGAACCATTTTCTAAAAGTGTGACACAGTAAATCTACTTTGTTCTTTCTGTTTTTCAAAAATGGATGTTCTATTTTATTTCTACTGTGCGTCTCCTGCCTAGCAGAATTTTTGCTACTGGGTCTGTAGATTACCCCAAACCTGGTATTATTTCCTCTTATCAAGAACTGAGTGTTTTAATAAGTATAAGCCTTTTCATGTCACAGACACCATTGTAAGATTCTGCTGCAACCTACTTATGCAGTGTTGGCCATTAGGGAAGAGGTTCCTAATCTGCCAATCGATAACCCAAGTGTCAACCTTCTGCTAGCTAACTAATGAAATGATGACATGCTTTTCTAACACACTAAATCACATGTCATCATTCTGTACCCATTTAATCCAGGGTGACACTGCTCAAGAGTTCACAAATAGAAAAAAAAAAGCAGACATACGTCAACTCAACACGAACATTTGAGAAGAACATTTACAAAAGAGAAAGTCACACAACAACAGAGGAGGAGAAGGAGAGATTTGTTCTGCACTTACCACCAAGGCTGTCGATCTGTTACTCAGAAGTTTTTCAATCTCTCGGGCTGCACTTTCCACCAACTGCTGTGCATTGTTGGCCTCTATAGTGTATAAATCTCTCTTTTCCTGATATATCTGAACAGAAAGAAAGAAAGAAAGAAAGAAAGAAAGAAAGAAATTTAGTCAGAAACAGAGATGTAAAATTTCCAGAATATTTGAGGGTCTGTGTGAAACAACAGGTTTTCCTAACCCCCCACCCACCCACCCCAAGCAAAAACTCAGAAAATTTCAGGAAAATAGGGTGTGCAATCATAGGAGCTTTTACAGATTGAAAATCAGGTATTATTTTAGGAACATAAAAAGTGCTATGTATAACTTGGTTTGGTATAAAACTATCATGGCTGGTGTATGAAAAGTAATTGATTCAGAATGTAATTACAAATTGAGCTGTGTTGTTTTTTTTAAATCTTACTGTGATGTCCTTCCCTGGAAGGGGGATCCTAATTCTCCCTCACTCCTTGAATTCCATAGGCTTACACTATAGGAAGCAGTTTAGGAATCCTTTATCAACCACTGCAGACCATGTTAATGCTCTAAATGACTCATTACATCTTCGGCTAAGTCTCTGTCTTTCTCCAATTCAAGGCACAACTCCCTCCCCCAGGGTCCTACCACTGTTGGGCATTTATATTTTCCTTTAGCATACAGCTGATTCCTTCCTGGTTGCAGATTGGAAAACTGCTACATAATCTCTTCCTCCAACCCAACTGTCACTGCTGAGGCCTTGGAGGGGCGTAAAGAAGTGGAAGGCACAGCTCCATTATGCCTAGACCCCAGCAACTGAGGAAAAGCTCTCCCTCCATCCCAACTTCCACAGATGAGGCCTCTGTAGGAGAGAAGGACAGACAATGTCTGCTGGACTTAATGATATGGATGGGCTACCTAAATCTGTAATTTTTATTGCACAAAAGTGATCTCTTTCAACAGATCACTATTTGGCAACAGAAACTGCAAACTGGAGTGTGGAGGGTTTTGCTGAGAATGGGACTGAGGTTAAGGACAAAGTCTGAAAGTCCCATATGCTTCATACTTAGCATCTGGTATTTATTGGGCTCCCTGCCATACTATGGAAAGCTGCATCTTAAAAGGTAACAGTTTGTGGCTGACTATCTGAGGATCCAGAAGTTTGCTGTCAATGGTTTGGAGTATGGTGGGATAGAAGATTTTACACAGCACACAGGAGAAATTGTCACCTTCATTTTTCCTCCCTAATAGTTATACTATGCATTAGACCAGCAATTCTCAACCTATGGGTCACGATCTCTTTGGGGATCGAATGACCTTTTCACAGGAGTCACCTAAGACCATCAGAAAACACATATTTCTGATAGTCTTAGGAACCGAGACTATCGGATGGGGGGTCACCACAACATGAAGAACTGTATTAAAGGGTTGTGGCATTAGGAAGTTTGAGAACCACTGCATTAGACTAATAGAATATAGATCAGTTATAGCCTATAATTATATTTTCACTAGGTGGGTGACCTAGGCAGAACCATACATGAATACCATTGTGAGAGAAAGGCAGGATATAAATCCTGGAAATAAAGAAAGAAGGAAAGAAATATGTACAGTATAACATTATTACAGTTCACACAACTGAAGCCTTATTCAGGAGCTCTGCAAGGGAAGAACAAACATGCTAGTGGGGGGAGAGAGGATGAGGTTTCTCCAACATGCAGAGATGCATTATACTTTGGTAAAGATGCTATTTTTATGTTTCTTTGGTAGGCCTATGATGACAGAGAAGAGGGGGGGGGGGGGATGCCACTGAAGATGGGCAGAGAGAGGCAGCTCATTAGGAATTTTTTAAAAAGCTATTGCCCCTAGAAAACCTGTGTGCCAGATCTTTTTTAAAAAATGAAAGAAAACAAACATCCAAATTAATTAAAATCAACAGGAGTGTTAGTATTGACCTCAAGAGGTTGTGCTCTGCAGCCCATGACTACAGATAACTTAAGGCTAAGTGAGTTAATAAGAAACACACATTTATGAATTCAACAGATGGCCTAAGTGTACACAAGCATTATGCCTCTGCTCAGTGGGTGTCACATTGTCTGGAGGGAAGTAAAACCAAGCAGGGCAAAAACATGCCTGATCCCTACACTTATGTGTTGGCCAATGTCTAGTAGCTTCTAGCATAACACATTATAATTTTAAAAAAATGATTCGATTTTGGAAATTATTAACAAGCCACAAAACAGCTTCAAGCCACTTCAGCTACAGGTTCACAAAAGAGCAAAGTTATGCAGGTGGAATTGGAACAGTGCAACCATTTGCAATACGGATGAAAAGAAACATATAAAGCTGCTTCATGCTAGATGAAATGCCTAGCACATTGTTGTATTAAATGTCTCTCGTGTGATATCTGAACTACAAAATGGTAGGGACTGAATCTGAAATCTTCTGGACACAAAAAGTTGCTCCATCACTGTGCTATAGTCCCTCTCTAAAAGAATTCTCCAACAAACATTAACAAGTGTTGGGGTTTTTGTTGTTGTTGTTGTTCTAGAACACAGTAAATCAAAAGTACACCTGATTTCAGCCACCATCACCCAAACTGTGAGTCATTTTTAAGGCTGCTTGGGCTATCTGTTCAACAATGCAAGCAGTATGAAAATTAGGTTCATCAATGACCATTGCACTGCATTGCAGTGGTGGCTGTCAGCAGGGTAGTGAATCTGCTCTGGATTTTAGACCAAAATTTGAAGGAGATACACAAGGTGCTGAATCCTATCCTCAAAATAGATTTGACACATGGCCAACTCCTCTAAAGTTCAGAGTAAAATGCAAAATGGATTCACTACCCCGGTGACTTGGGAACTACCAGCCACCACATGAAAACCAATCAACGTCAGCTAATTTTTTGGGATAAGGATTCCTCCAGTTCACTCCAACTTGGCATGATCCGGTTCTGCTAGGCTCCACCATTTATTTGCTGGGGTTTTCTTTCTGTCATTAAATAGCAACCAGAAGTAGAGCTTTAACCTTCTGCACATTTCCAAACTGCCCACAATCTCCCTTCTTGACATACCAAAATACCCTTGCCCTCCCAAGTGAAAGACATGAACCTGTGGTCAGGTAAAAAGGATCTCTTAACATTAAATCCATAGGTGCCCATTACAAACATAATATACGAGTGGAATAAGCATGCCATTTCATTAGATGTGTACTTGTTAGAACTCCTTTTCAAGCACACACCTATGCATTTATTTTTAAATTTCTATCACAGTTTTCTCCCAAAAATGAGACTTAGTATTGTTGGGATCCTAGCTGTGCAGCCATTACAGTATCCTAAAAGCATTTAAAGTTTTGATATTTCATTATACAGTGGAGCCTCTCCTTATGCAGGGGATCCATTCCGGCCCCCTTCCCCCCGCGTTAAGGCAAATTCCGCGTAAGCACAAGCCCCATTCAATAGAATGGAGCTTGCGTTTGCAGCAGCACATGAGCACCCCATCCATTTGATTGCAGCACAAAGTGGAAGCTGTGTATGGTGTGCCCGCATATGGAGGGGACACACTGTATTGTTCTCTTGATACTCACTACCTTGAATGCTCTTTTGAACAGACTGTGCATATACAGTCAAATATACTGTAATACGTTTAAAAGAAATAACCTTTTTTCCAATGATATGACTCATACTGTAATCAAATATCAAACGTTTAGCACTTTACCATTGGCTACTTTAAAGAGTTCATCTGAATCTGTATTGTTTCTTTGACCAAGCTTACAGAAATTATGTTATCTTTTTTGTGTGTGTGCCTTTCAGTCATTTCCAATTTATGGCAACCCTAGAGTGAACCTATCTCTATGTGGTTATTTACTATTTTGTCAACTGATGGTAAAATCCTACTACATTGTTATGCCACAAACCCATTCTCACAATTACTCCAGCTTGCTTCACAGATGTTGGAAAATGTGCTTCCAAGTTCCAACAAAGGAGAAGGTGTCATTGATATTGCTTCCTAACTGTTCATCAAACATTGAATGTTTATTCAGAGTTAATGGTCTCTAATATTTTCTGTACTTTGATACAAAGCAGCACATTAATACAGTAACTTCTTTGTAATGTGCAAAGAATAGAAAAGACCACTAACACACGTTAAAGCATGTCCTTTTTCTCCATTATGTTTTCAATGATACATTTAAGCATTTCTCACAAACACCACATTATCTAGCTTGCTCTTAAGGTTACCATGGGTAGTTGGAGATTTTGACACGGAGAGAGAAAGAGAGAGCAGGGGGAGGAAATATAAAATGAAAGAATATTATACAATGGCTCATACAAAACACTAGTTGTTAGGAAGTGATGCTTCACTTATTTCTTTCCCCCACATGTAGCTCTTTAAAAAGAAAAAAAAACATTTTCAAGCATCCCCCCTCAATACATAGTTGTGTTGTCTTTGCTTTTCTTTTGTTCAGTAAGTAATAACAAAACATGGGGCACCACTACATCCTCAGAACTATCCAATCCATCATCAGTCTCCATAAAAATAAAAAGATAGAACCAACAAATTATTAATTTGTCCCATCTAATCTGAAATTATAACCTATTCCTGGTGTATAGGTGCTGGCATTTACAGGGTCTTGCAGAAGTATCCACTCTCTTTGACTTTTCCATGTTTTGTCATTTTACAACCTCAAACTAAAATGGATTTGTTATTAATACTACTTGATGTGCTTAACACTGTGAAATACCAAATAACTTTTCTGCAACAATAGAAAGTAGGTAAACAAAAACGACTTAGAAGTTGTTGGTTTGAAAGGTATTTATCTTCTTTGCTATGGCTCACCCTAATAAATTCTGGTGCATCCCACTGCTTCTAGAACTCATATATGTCATTGAATAGCATCCACTTGAGTGCAATTCTAGTGCCATATTAAAGACACTTGTTTATTGAAATCCCCAAATTATGTTGGAGAGCATATCTAAACAAGCAGCTCCAAGAACACCAAGCAGTTTTCAAAAACAAGTTTGGGAGAAATTTATGAAGAAGCACCAGTCAAGTCTGGGTTATTTTATAAATATCCCAAACTTTCCCTGAAGGCCATGATCAAATCCATTCTTACAAAAATGGAAATAACATAGTTCAAGCCTTTAAAAAAAAACTTTGTACAAATGTTTTTTTTTTCAATCTGTACCCTGTTTTTAATTGGGTGTTAGCTGCCTTGAATCCTGCACAAAGAGAAAAGTGGTACATAAAATAAACAAACAGTCAAACTGCTGTCAAACTATCAAGCCTGTCTACCAGAACTCAGTGACTGGGCTAAGGAAGGCATGAGTTGGAGAAGCAACCAAGAACACAATAACCTGAAGCAGGTGGAGAGATTTGGAGCTAAGAATGAAAGTGCAAAATTCAGAGAACTGAACAATTTTAAGGATAAATGTGTGCCAATCTGCGTATCAGTCCACAAAGTATGAACTAAATATATTTGCTAAAAACACAGAGCAAACATTTTTATTTCAAGTCCTTTGCAGATGTCTAATTTCTTTGTAATTTCTTAACTTCACCCAGTTGTACAATATCTCCAATAGCATATCAAGATTAAAATAGTGGCTCCTGTATATTTTTAATATCCTATTTTTCCAGACCATGGACTGCAGCTTAAGCCTGATGTGTTTAATTTACTTTTTAATAGCCTGGATTGCACTAGCTTCTAAAGCAGAATATGTAAGACTACAACTAGATATGGAGTAGATACAGTTCACCCTCAACATACGTGCCCTCACTGTACGCGGCTTTAAGCTTACGTGGACTGCGAACTGTGAGGGACAAAATGGGGCACCGCCATTCAAATTAATAGGACTCCAGCATATGTTAAATTTGCCTTATGCGGGGGGGGGCAGAATGGATCCCCCGCGTTACGGCAAGGGTAAACTGTATATACTAGCTGCTGACAGTACAAGAACTAAATGGGCTTCTCCTCCTCCTTCTCCTCCTCCTCCTCTCCCTGCTGTCAGTATCTACAAACCATGTGAAATGACGAGGTTGAAAACATCCCCGTTTGCAAGAACCAGAAATGAATTGGAGCACAGAATGGACTATGATCAGAACACTGTTTTGTATTTCTAGCAGTGGAGGTGAGATAGTGCTGCCATTTTCTTAAGCAGCCATGCATCTCCTTGCATGTCTAGTTATGGTGACCATGATTCTGTATCACCTATTTAGCTATGTAACCACCTTAGTTACATAGATAAGTCATGCCTCCCAACCCAACCCCCAACCCAATTCTCACTTACCCGGGAGCAGCATGAGACAGGAGTCTTCTCCGCTGTCAGTTGGGAAGCAGCTGATTGCCATTTCCACTTATTCCTGCGTGCTACCTCACATATGACTGACAGAAGCCTGATCTCTGTCACAATTCTCCCTTGCACTGGAGATCATTCACAAGGGTAGCTTCCCAATTTACAGGGGACAAACCTCTGTTGTGCACAGCTCTGGCTGCTTGGTGAACTGCGGGATTTTCATGGTCCTGCCATATTACCTATATTAGTGACTATGAAGAGATTGTAAATGCAAACCAGTCACAAATGCACAACTCTAGGTTACGTATTCCAAACTGCCTTAGTGATTTCCAGCCAGTATTATTAAAATGTTGGGAGCCTGGTGAAACATGAAGAATGGAGATGCTAGTACATACTTGTGAAATCTAACAAGTCTAAAAGGAGATGTCTTTCAAAAGTTAGAAACAAGACTATGGTTTAACAAAAACAGATACGAGAAATTCAAGAAGTAGTCTGGTAAACAAACAAATTCAAGACTGAGTCTGGTAAACAAGATACCTGCAGTGCCATTATAACTTTGCAAAGCTGGTCTATCTTTTATAATAATTCATACATTCAATAATAATTGCATATCTAATAATCTGTTCCAAGCACTCAATGCTGGTATGGAAAGTCTTAGGCCTATATTCAGAAATAACATTGTTGACACCATGCTTTTATAAAGCAGCTTCCTTTCTAAGATATTTATGTACACAGTATTCCTCTCCTTCCCCACTGGGTCTTTACTTGAGGCTACATATGTGAAAGCAGTTCTTCCAAAGTCCCGCTGCTCAGTGGGCAGACAGTGAATATACAAAACTCTTCAGGCAATATTGTATTTCCCTGTCAATCTGAAGAAATGATTTCTAGGAGAAACCTAGAAAAGAATGCTCAAAAGATACACAGAAAATGTTCTCTCTTCTCACATTTCTTGGCAACAAGGAAGAGATCCTTCATGTAGGATTCTAGAACTGGTTCGTACAAAAAAGATGCACACACAATCTGCATATCTAGCTTTCATGTTTCTCATCTGAAGTCCCAAAGGGAAAACTCATGCATCTCCAAAGATATGCAAGCTCCAAATGTCAGGAAAGCTCACACATTCTATGACAAGAGATGCATGAATTCCTCCCTTGAGACATTAGGAAGTACAGTTTAAAACAACAACAACAACAAATTATGGATACACCAAAAACAGAAGAGCCAAATCAACGGCATGTTTGCTTTCCTCACATTAGATAACATTTCTGAAGCTGGTTTCACATACACACAAACACACACACACACCCAAATTAAGTGCAAGGGCCTGTCCTCATTCTCTTGAAATATAAGTTCTGCCGTGGTCTCTATCTTGCGAAATGTGAGCCATAGCCCCTTAGCAATTTTTTGTTTGACATGATTAGACAAGAAAAGATTACATCCCACACAGTTCCCTTTTCATACCCATGAAGTCTAAATAAAATGTCAGCTACTTTTAAAGTTCTCCATCTCCTTTATTATTTAAATTAAAACAGACTCGGGGGGGGGGGGGGTGCCCTCTTAAGATAAGATGTAGCAGACTTTCTTTTTGAATTAGTATTGTCACTAACAAGGTTTAGACCGACCAGCGCATGAAAGTAACAAGCAGCAAGTGATAAATGTACCGGTGACTAGTTACTTTGAGGGAAGGGGTAACAAGGGTGCAGCATTTCAAATACAGTATAAAGAGTAAAAAATGGTTATTGCACTGATGTAATGAGTAACTGTAACTCATTGCTTCATTTTAAAAATACCTTTATTAAAAAGAAGGGGCACTTGGGAGTGAGTTTTATGTTATGCTTGTAATAACCCTAAGAGGGGAGTTAGCTCAGAAAAAGTAACAGAAAGCAATTGAAAAGTAATTAGCTGCACAAGAAGTAACACACATTATTTGTCCAAAACTATTTTTTTCTCTTCATGTAAAAAGGAAAGAGAAGCCAACCTTTCAGACTCAGAGCTTTGGAAGTTACTTTTTCAATTAATTAATTATCATTACTTTTTTAAAAAAAATCATAAATGTATTTGTTAAAATCATTTCCAAAAGCTTGCCAGGAAAAAAAAAAAACACTCAATCTGTTGCAAAAAAGAAAACCAAGAAGGAACTTGTCTAACTTGCCTAGGAAGAGAGTTCCAAAGTGAAGAAGGTTTTTGTGAACGTTGCCACCAAATGTGCTTGTGAAGGTTGTTGTGATAGAGAGAAGTGCCTCCCCTACAGATCCTAGACCACAGGAAGGTTCATATTGAAAGATGTGGTCCTTCAAATACCCTATACAGTATCTTACAGGTCAGAATCAGCAGTTGTTTTGCCCTACCTTCCTGCTCCTGCTCTGCATTCTAGGGACTTGGGGCTGTTGAGTCAACCAAGGGTTTCCACTGTCCCTGCTCGAATTCGCCTTCATCGCTCGCTACATCAGGAATCGCCTTCCCATGAACTTGCAGACTGCCACTCTAGATTACTTTAATTCCAAACTGAAGACAACTTTGTTCAGGGAAGCCTGTCAACTCTTGTCTTAACATCACAATTTTGATTTTACCACTAATTACTTGTATTACAGTGGGTCTTTTCTTTACGCGGGGGATCCATTCCGGACTGACACACACACACACACATGCATAAGGGAAATATCACTTATGCTTGAGCTCCATTGAAAACAATGAGGCTTGTGCATGCAGCACAGTGTGTTGCGGGGCACACGCCATGGCCACACGTGCCAGTTTCTTCTGGTGCGTAGCTTTAGCGCAAGGTCAAAGCCACGTATGATGTGGACGCACTGTAATCTGTACTATTTTATCCTATTGTGTAGTTTTATTATAATCTTATTTTATTACTTTATATTGCCTTGTTGTTGGCTAGACTATATGCCGTAGGCAGGCTTTTGTCTGTTTTATTGTTTTGCTTTGTAAAATGCTGTGTAAAGCCTACAGTGCTCTATAAAATAAATGTGGTGTGATTAATGAATGTGATGATGATGATGATGATGATGATGATGATGATTGTGTCTAGAAACAGGCTGGCAGCCAGTGGAGAAGTTGCAACAAGGGAACTGTGTGCTCTCTGTAACCAGCATCTGTTAGTAATCTGGGTCTTTGGACCAGCTGAAGTTTCCACACGTTCTTCAAAGGCAACCGCACATTAAGTACATTATAGTAATCCAGTTGGGATGTAACATAGGCATGTGTTACTGTGGCCAAATGAGGACTCCTAATGAATGGGTGCAGCTGACATACTAGCTTTAACTGCACAAATTCACTCTTGACCTCCACAGAAACCTCAGTATCAAGGCTCATGGCTGAATCCATGTAAGGTGCAGACCAGTGTCTTAATAGTTTAAACCTTTGCAACACAGGCTGAATCCCTATTCCTTGATGTGCCTTACAGCTGATGAGGAGCATCTCTGACTTGTCTGGATTAAGCTTCAACTTGTTTGTTCTCATCCAGTCTATTATAGTTGTCAGGCAGAGGTTTAGCACAGAAATTGCTTTCTTGAAATTGGGTGGAAAAGAGAAATAGAGCTAGATGTCATCAGCATACCAGTGGCACCTGACCCCAAAACTCTAGACCACCTCTCCCAGTGATTTCATACATACGTTAAATAGAATTGGGGACAAAACAGTGCCCCAAAGGACCCCATAGACCAACAGGCAAGAGGTAGGGCATGAATACCCCAGCATCACTTTAGAGATTCCCCCTTCCAGGAAGAAACAAAGCCATTGTAAAACAGTACCTCCAAGTCCCATCCCAGCAACGTAAACTAGAAGGACACCATGGTCCAGGGCACTGAATGTCACAAAGAGGTCCAGAAGAACCAACAGATCAGACTGCCAGCATAGGACTTTCACCAAGGGACAAAGCAGATAGTCACAATTGTGCTGAGATTATATTTAATTAGCTTTTTGTGCTGGCTACAGGCCATCTTTGGCGGCCTTGGAGCAGCTTCTGGCTGCTTTGGAGGCATGTATCATGTAAATGCCATGCTCCCAAAGTGGCCGGAAGCCTCTTCTTTTGGCCCATGCATTTCAGGCTCTAGGCAACCATCCTATAACCAAGCCTGAAGCCATATTGAGATGGCTCCAAATAATCAGTCTCATTCAGAAATCCCTGCAGCTGGGAGGGCACTATACACTCCAGAACATTGTCCAAAAATGAGGTATTGGAGATTGGCTGATAACTATGCCACTGGGTCCTTTTTAAACAAGGGCTTCACAAGTGCTTCCTATAGGCAGCTTGGGAGCATGCCTTGCTAGAGAAAGGCATTACACACTCCTGTTACCTATAGTCAGTCCTACTATGGCCTCTTTGATAAGCCAGGAAGGACAAGGATAAATGTAGTGATTTTCACTTCTCCAAGGATCCTGTCCACATCCTCAGGCTGCACAAGCTGAAAACATGCATTAGCACTGGACAAGCAGGGACCAAGGTTACATCTACAGAATCTGTATTAACTGTAGCAGCCAACGGATCTGAGTGATTTTATCTGGAAAGCACTCAGCAAATTGTTGACAGTGGGCTATTGAATGGTCAAGAATCTGTTCTTGTGAGCCAATGTGTAAAAGGCCTCTAATACCTCAGCGCAGCTCTTCTGGCCAGTTCTTTGCAGATGCAATGGTGGCAGAGAAAAAAAACTTTTCTGCTATCCCCATTACCATGGAATAAGCCTTTAGTAGGCTCTAGTCTAGCCCATGTTCAGTTAGATTCATTCTGAGTTATCAAACATCCCATTTTCACATTACTCTGCATCAATGTACAACACATCTGACTTTTTAGAGGTGGCACTGGAAGAGGGTAAAATATGAATCATTTGATATCAGCCATCTGCCATTGCAGCTCACCCTTGTCCTTGTGCTTTCCTTAGCATGACTGCATGCTTCTCTAAAATGCAATAAAATAAAATAAAAAGGTTTATCCTTGCCAGTCATTAAGAAATAACTTCAGTAAGTTGTTTTCTAAGTGTGTACTGCAGGCAGTACATACGTAGAAAACAACTTACTGAACTTACTTCCTAAAGACTGGCAAGGATTAAACATTTTTATTTTATTTTATTGCATTTTAGAGAAGCTTCACGTGTCATGAAGCAACAGCAACACAGGACTGGGCAGGTGATTCATGAGCCTCCTTTTACTGAGCTATGAGAATACTGACTACACAAGATCACACAGCCCCATTCCATATGTTCACAAGGAAATGAAGAAAGAACAGGAAGCAAAAGTCTCTCACACACACTTCTTCTGTCACCACTAGTTTGCAATGTCCAAAGCTGCCCTTAGCAGCCTTCTTCTGAAGCTAATGTTCCTTTCATTCCGTGTTTATCATTTGTAGACAGTTAACTATATACACTTGCTCAATAGCTCTGGGACTCTTCTAACCAAATGCCTTGGGAATATATGCTTGACTTGCTAGTACAGTTCTATATCAAAAGAAATAAAATCTGGGGCTAGTGCTTCATCTGATTAGGTTTTGTAGAAAGATTATATTAGGATGTTCACAATCCCTCTCCTACATTTTGGGTTTTTCATGATACTTCAAGTACAACAGAACACTGTATCACACTGGAAGGATCATTCCCCTTCAGAGGCCTTGGCATTTGGAGGCCAAACTACATTAGGGGGTTTTACTTCACTTTTACACTACATAGTTAAAGCACGATGATTCTCCTTTAACTGTCTTGGGACTTACTTCTTAAGGACTGTAAATTCAGTAAGGCACTAGACCTCTCTCACCAAGAATTCTAAATCACTTTCCCTAAACTACAAGTCCTAGGTTCCATAGGATACTGCCATAACAGTTCAAGTGGAACCATAGCACTATAACTGTATAGTGCAAAAGGGCCCATAATGTGAGTATTGCTTCCATTACACATCCTTTCAGATGGCGTAGTTTTACTTACTTGCAACACTGTCACTTCTGTGTTTCTTTGCTCCTGCTAGAGCAGCTGAGGATTGCAGAGTTTGCAAAAAAATGCATAAGGTGGCATCATGATTGAGTAATGGCCTAAATACCCCAAGGGCACCAGATCCTGTCTGATACTGGAAGTTAAGCAGGGTAAGTTGGATGGAAGACCACCTGTCATGGGTCAGGATCTGGACCCGTAAGGAGAGGCTAAAGAAGAGACTCAGACAAGTGCCCCAGACAAAGAACAGCCTGTTGCTTCAAAGCAACCGCATGCAGCTCTCTCTGACGAAGAGCAGCCTCTGATGGGGCAGAAGACACAGCTGGGGCAAGTCGGAAGGGGCAGGAAAAGAATAGAAAATCAACAATACTCAACCAAGCTGCTTGCCAAGCAGTGACAGAAAGGCTTTCATTAGAACCAGTTGGTGTCAGCCCAGTTAAGAGTTGAGTATGCCTATGGCTAGTGCTGGAAGCAGCTTGTTTGTTTGTTGGATAGCATGCCTGTCTCCAGGCTCCTGCAATTCAGACCTTTGACTTGTGGCATCTTTAACTATTGGACTGTGTTAGCCTTGCTGCTTGTTGATTTCCTTGAACTGGACTACTTGACAAACCTGTTTCTCTGGAGGGACTTCCATAGGCAAGGACACTTTCCAGGTGCTGGTGATTTACTGCCTTTGCCAGCGCTATCAGTGAACTGTTTC
Organism: Sceloporus undulatus; assembly: GCF_019175285.1. Classification (NCBI taxonomy): domain Eukaryota; kingdom Metazoa; phylum Chordata; class Lepidosauria; order Squamata; family Phrynosomatidae; genus Sceloporus; species Sceloporus undulatus. The sequence goes on from NC_056526.1 coordinate 87,966,944, forward strand.
CTCCCAGCCAGCCTGTGTATGAGTTAGGTGAATCAGGACAGCCAATGAATACCAGGTGTGTTATTGTGTGCCTTCAAGTCATTTCCAACTTATGGTGACCTAAGGCAAACCTATTACGGGGTTTTCTAGGGCTGAGAGGATGTGGTTCAGTCAAGGTTATCCACAAAGGTTTCCATGGCCAAGTGAGGAACCGAGTCCCGATTTCCAGAGTCTTAGTCCTACACTGGAACCACTATGCCACACTGGAACACCAGGTGCTGTCAGTTATATTTCAAAAGAAGAAACTGGCAAACCAACCTCTGAGTATTTCTTGCCTAAGAAAACCCTATTAAATTCATGGATTGCCGTAAGTCAAGTTGAAGGCACATATATGTACACAAGTCCGCATTATAGCAACGGATGGAAAATATGCCACAGAGAGACCATTTGTCTGCCATAATTATGTTGTTTGATCCTAATGATGAGTAGAGATACTTGTTTTTGGTGTTAACTGCCGTCACATCGACTCCAACTTATATGAATGAGAGAACTTCAAGTCACTCTATCATTAACAGCCCTGCTCAGGTCCCACAGACTCATAGCTATTGCTTCCTTGATTGAGTCTATCTGGAATGTGGTCTTCCTCTTTTCCTACCACTTAGCTAAGCATTATTGTCTTTTCTAATGAGTCATGTCATCTCATGATATAGTCAAAGTATAACAGTTTAGTCATCTTGGCATCTAGGGTGAGTTCAAGCTTCATATGTTCTAGGGCCCATTTATTTGTCTTTTTAGCAGTCCAGTGTATCTCCAGAACTCTTCTCCAGCACCACATCTCAAAGTTGATTTTCTTCCTGTCAGCTTTTTTCACTCTTCAGCTTTGACAGCCTACATAGAAAGGGGAAATACGATAGCATGGACATTCCTAACTTCAGTATTCAATTTTGTATCTTTACACTGGATCTTGTTTAATTCCTTCATAGCTGCCCTTCCAAGTCCTAGCCTTCTTCAGACTTCTTGACTGCAGTTTCTGTTCTGATTAATGGCTGAGCCAAGGTATGGAAAATCATTAACTATTTCAATGTCTTTATTGTCTATTTGAAAGTTATGTTAATCATCTGTGGTCATTATTTTGTGCAGACCTCCAAGTATTGACTCTCAGTAATCTATCCCCATTGGCTATGCAGGGGACACTGGCTATACAACTGAGGATTGTACCTAAAGTAGGCCTCTACAATTTTCTATCTTTAAATTCATCTTGCTGGTTCCTGTCCAATGTTCTACCTGTCAAGATTGTTTTCAATCTTCATCTGTCTTCTCTCGTGCTAGCTGTCCCTCCTAGCTGCATGTAATCATCTATTTCCTAGAATCTTTCTCTACTAAGTCATTTGTTAAAATGTTGACTGCCAAAGGGCATAGGATCCAGACCTGCGGCAGTCCACCCAAGACATTCCTTGCAGACTGACACAAAGCCTTTGAAGAGCACTTGTTGACCATGGTTGCACACGCACCTAACAATAGGATTGCCTAATCCAGATTTAAATATTTTCACAAGGACTATATCATGGGAGACTTTTTCAAATGCTTTAATGAAATCAAAATATACTGAGTCAATAATATTGTCATGATTTATCCAGAACTTAGAACAACTGTGCAGTTTTTTGCTACACAATATCCCACAATTTCACAGCCAGCATGATCAGTTGTAGTCCAAAAAGCCAGCCCTTGATCTAGCATACTATTAACTGTTTTTTAAAATATTTTTATTGAAATTAAAATTCATACAATGAATATTATACAATACATAAATCTGTATATGTGTTTTCTACATTCTACTACAACTTATCTTAATATCTTTTATGTCCCACCTCAGTGCTCCCCTTCCCCAAAGCCATTTTCACCCTCATATTCTATCTAAAATCTCAGTTACTCTTCTGAAGGTAACTTCTATCTTCTTTTCTCAATACTTTCTCAATAAATTCTTTCCAAATTCCATCAAAGTCACTTCTTTTCCATAATCCCTTTTTTTACATTCAATCTGCATGTCAATTTATCATTAATCACTAATTTCCATACCTCTTTATACCACTCCTCCAATTGTAGTTATTTTCATTTTCCAGCATCTTGCTATAATTAATCTCGCGGCTGTAATCAAATTTGTTATCAAATCTTTTTCCTCTTTTTTCATTTCTCTGAGTTATATAATGATAACAATACTATATTTGGACTTCTATCTATTTTTATATTCATAATACACTAGAAATGCTGGCAGCCCTGCCTCCTGATGGCCAATCAAAGGATGTGGCTGGTTCTCCTAGGAGGCTCTTGGAGAAGTGGATGTCTTTACTTTGAAGTATTTACTCCTGTCCAGCCAGACATAAAAGGAGGATGCTGCTGGCCCTCACTTCATGAAGTTGTCCAAATGGACCAAATAAAACATCCTCCTCCTTCCTCTTGGTGAGTAATACAGATGACACAGGGCCCAATCCCCATTTCTGGTGCAAAGTGTCTGGACAATGTCCAGCTGTTCAGCATCAAACCCTCCATATACCCCCCTTAAAATGCTTTCTCAAAACTCACTTTTTCCTCCGGAACTTCCTAGAAGATCTAGAGGCCTTCATTGTAACCCTGGGTGGATGTCTGCACACATCATAAGGAAGGGCTCCAGATCAATTGGACAGCTGTTTGCAAGCGCATTCTGCTATGCAGCCTGGTGGTACCACCACATCAACAAGTCACTTGCTCTGAGGCCTCTTTGATCACAATGATTTTGCCACTCCCAAGATAAGCATCCTTTTGTTGATGCATGCCTTCACCTCCTTTCTGACTTATGGCAATCTGAAAGCAGACCTACTACAGAGTTTTCTTGGCAAGATTTTTTCAGAAAGAGGCTAAGTGTGACTCACCCAAGGTTATCCATGGGGTTTCATGGCAGGGAAGGAATTCCAACACTGTTTTTCAGAGTCATAGTCCAATGCTCAATCACTACATCAGGCTGGCTCTCCTTGTCACAACTCTGTTTATGGATTTTTTTTTAACATTGGGCCAGGTCTATTTATTAAGAATTGGTAAGGCATGTCCACCCCCTAAACAAGGAGGGTCCCCAAAGTACCTTGTGAAAAGTGGGGGTGAAAATAATGATTGATAATATTTAGGAAATGATTTTTAGGAATATATTTCTCAGCTGTCAGGAAACCTGGCAAGGCGATTCCTGGACTGATGAGAACTTTCACCATTTAGAACTTATTGTGTGCAAAATTTGCACATGCAGTTTTTTTAGTGAAAAAAAAACCATTTTTAATGCAGGAAACAGCATTTTCTGCACAGAAATATTAGTTTCTGCATGAAAGATGCTGTTTACTGAACAAAAAAAATGCTGTTTTCTTCACACAAAAAACTACATATAAATTTTGTGCATAGTAAGTTCCCAATTGCAGCAATTTTCTGCACAGGAAAATGCTGTTTTCCATGCAAAAACAAAAGTCAATTTTGTGCAAAATAAGTCCTGAACTTTGAATAGTCTTCCAAAACTGAACATTTGAAACATTTCTGAAATCAAATTTAGAATTGCTAAAATTATTCATTGTTTCCTTCCAGAATGAAACTAGCAAAGAACTGCATCCCCAGTCTCTCAGTTGCCCTGAGGTTACCAAACAGACTGCAACAGCAGAGAAAGTCTGACTACACAAACTCCTGTTTCCCAGCCTACCTGCATAACGTATTGACTGTACTTTAACATTTTAGATATGTGGACTGTATGACAGCCCCTTCAAAGCAGGAAAATCTTCCCAGCAATGAAGCAATGCTAGTATTGTACAGTATGACCCCCATATCCATGGAACCAGTTCTGTTGGTTTCAGTTAACCATGTCCCCAAAAATATGGTTTCTCTAGGTATCTGGATTGCAACTCTATGGTCATCTTCCATGAGAATTATCAAGGTTCGCTATTATCTATGACTATCCAAGGAAAGTATGGAAGCATTATCTCATGCAGATACAGAGGTCATACCATATTTGTCTTATTAAGGCTCAGATTCTATTTGAGGTTGACAAAGCATAAAGTTCCTCTAGAATATGTCCACAAAAGTTTGGAAGGGTGATGGCTACTAGTAAAGCATCAGTTGCTGCTAGCCTTGCCATAGCACAGAGGGAGTTTTCTTGGAGTCTTTCAGTAACTAGTTGGCTTATGGGGCAGGGTGCAGAACTGCTGTCCAACTGCCATTCATCTGCCATTGTGTAGCCTGTGGAAAAACCATTGTTTAAGACATTGTTGGGTACCTACTTGCTCAATGTCTTTATTTAAAAACAAAAACAGTTTAACACTAAGATTTGTGTTACTCACAACACCAAAAGGAATCCAGCCTTAAGCAGTTATATTGGATGAGTCTTTAACAAAAGAATGGATCCGTGCAAAACTTGCTGTTTCTCAGAGGAATATGTTAGGACAATCTCTTTCTTCAGGCTTTTCTTCTCCCACCCACCACCTTAGCAGCTGCATACTGTGTTTCACATTTATGCAACAGACAGGGTAATACAAAGAGTTTTGCTGCTGTGAGAGGCGGGAATAACCTCATGCCTCTTTGCACCTGATTAAATATTAGCTTTTTTGAACAATAAGCAAGTCTGACTAAACAAAGTCAGCAGACAGTTAATGAATATGCAGCAGCCTTCCCTCTCACATTAGCTTCAGAGAAAAGAAATATAATAGGAAGAGCTGTTAAGTGCTTCAGGCCATCCCTTGTATTGAGCTCACAAATCTAGTAAATAGCTTGCTCCTCTGAAATGTTAGGCTGTTCTTTAAACAGAAGGCCTCCAAATGCATGTTTATCTTCAAATTCTGTGTAGAAAATAGTGCAGAGTTAGGAGAACAAAGTATGTAGAAAAAAGAACTCTTTCAGTATTGGATTATACATTTGGGGGAAAGGGGAGCATTTCATAATGATGAGGTGAATTTGACAGTGAAATAAGGGTGGCAGACTCTCTTTGAAAGACTTAAAACAGAGGTGGCAGGTCTTCTTTCAGGAATGCTTTAGTTGTGAGTTCCCACAAAGTACACAGCCTTTGCAGTCCCTTCCAGCTCTATGATTATATAATTTGATAATGATCGTGTTATTCATTGCCATTATCACCATCCTCTCACCTTTTGACATAAGGTGGCCATCTTTTCCTACTTTTAATGCATGTAGAAGTCTCAATAATTAAAATTAAACGGGGGGCATAGAAAGAGCCCTCCAATGGTGACTGAAGATAGTTGTCTGCCTTCCTGTTATGGTCAACACATAACATAATTTTGTTTGCAAATGCCAATGTTCTTTACTTTAGTCACAAACTAAAATATATACTGCAGAGGCTTGAAAGGAAGAAAAAGCAAAAACTTAAACCATGATTTTATTTGCACCAACAATAATTCATGACATTAAATGCAAGGCTTTAGGCTCCATGATGGCTTGCTGAACTATCAAATGAAGGTGCAATCTAAATCAAGAGTAACACTGCCTCCTCTTACGCATTGTTGCCAGATATGTGCCACACAGCTGAATTTCAGAGGCACAGAAGCAATGCCACCCCTTCCCAACAATCTCACTTTAAAACAAGTTTCATGCAGAGGGTGTGCCTATGTGCTTTCAAGTAGCTTGTCAACTTATAGCAACCATATGAATTTCATAAGGTTTTCTTAGGTAAGGAATACTCAGAGCTGGTTTTGCCAGTTCCTTACTCTAAAATATGGCCTATAGCACCTGGTGTTCCTTGGCAATTTCCCATCTAAGTACTAACTAGGGCTGACTCTGCTTAGCTTCCATGATCAGAGGGGATCTGGTGCCTTTAGAGGAGCACGTTAATTTCTAAGCTGATTTGCACTTCAAGGATGCTTCTAGAATCATGCTCCAGATGTGGTTTGACTGGAATTCCCACAATGTCTCACCTCTGTCTAGGCTGGTCAGGGCTGCTGGAAATTGCAGACCAACAACATAGGAAGGATCACACATATCCCTTTCCAAGTATTAAAAAAAGAGATGCATTCCCAGTGGGAAGTAGCTGCTATTTTGCAGCAGTTTCGCAGGGCATTCGCAAACTTTGCAGTGGGACAGCAGAGGTACAGAAGGTATGACACTCAGTGGATTTTGGTGGGGCTATACAACCCAACCCAAAGATGTCCACCTCTGATCAAAATCCAGTATTTCTCTTCCACTAGTAGACAATCAGATGCCTTAAGGAAAGCAGGGCATGAAGGTCATGGATTTGCCCCCAATTTGAGTCCTACTATTTGTGAATATGGAGGCTCCATTGAGGCTTTGATGGACATTGGATGAATTCACCTGATCACTTTTCAAACTGAAACTAGGTGTTACATAAAGCAATGATCTACCAGCTATCAGATATATAGGTATTTGTACACAACATATTTTAACAGAAACATGCAGCCTGATTTCTATCCTAACATTCTGAAGTATTTCTCATTCTCCTCTCACCTTATGAATGCTTGAATTGATTTATAACACCATAAAAACAATAAGATACAAATGTTCTTTTAAAAAAAACACCAAACCAACACAAATTTTAATGCATATATTCAAATTAGGGGTTGATCAGTATTAATCAGAGCTTGGAAAAGTTGTTATGCTGTCTGAGGGATTCTGGGAGTTGTAGTCCAAAACCAACATAACTTATCTAAGGTCTCATATTAATCACTAAAACTAAGTAGACAAGTACAGTTTATACAAGCTCTCTAGAGGCCTATAACAACCTAACCTTCCTAAGAAGCAAATTGTACCGCTAAGGCATTGCTATGTGGAAGGCCCTGTCTCAGAATCTCTCTAAATTAACCTCTCTGTAAAAAGTGGGATATATAATAGGGTTTAGACTGATAATGCAGGTATCTCACAGTGTCCTCTACAGAGCATACGGATTCATCAAGGTTCTCTCAGGTAGTCCCTTGTGCTAGCGAAGCACCAGCTATTGCAACCAAGGAAACAGACCGTCCCCGTTCAATAGATGCCCAACAATGAACCCTCACCTACAAAGAATTGAGTCATTTGCCACATCAAAGCCCATAGCCCATAGAGCCCATAGAGGTAGCACTTACTTTAGCAAGTTCATCCACCCCACTTGCTGTTCTCACCAGCCTCACTAGGTCTTCTTGCATCTTATCCACCCACCGCTTTATCCTACAGAAATAAAAGAAAGGAGGGGGGAAAGGAAAAAAAGAGATGTCCCATCAGATCAATGGCAAATAGCTATAAAGATCAGAAGCACAAATACAGGCTGACAGGTTATCTTCCATGTGGCAGATTGATGCTGAAGTTCCTTTGATATTGCTGTGCATCTGCTCTGGTCCCACTTTCCCACTTCGTTCTCCTGTGCACTCACTCACACACAAAAATCTCTTCAACATATTTCAAGTAAAACTTGGTTAGAAGGAGCTGCCTCTAGTAGCTCTGGGAAGAGACACAAAAACATACACAATATCTGAAAATATCAATGCCCCTTAAAGCTTTCCCAGAGTTGTGAGAAATATAATCCATTTGACCTTTTTCAGAAGTAATACCAAAACAAATAAGAAGTAATTTGCTCCGAAAACACAATCCTTGAGGCATTAACCACTGTTTAAAAACAATATGCAAAGGGTTCTTGTAGCATCTTTGAGAATAACTGAGTGGAAGAAGTTGTAGCATATTTGTAGACAGCTTTTGCAGACAGATGCATCAGGAAATACACCAAGGTCCAAAACACACTGCAGAAATAATCCAGTGTGACACCACTTTAAATGCCCTGGCTCAGTGCTAGGGAACCCTGGGAATTGTAGTTTACTGTGGCACCAGAGCTCTCTGACAGAGAAGGCTAAATGTCTCACAAAACTACAATTCCCAGAATTCCGTATCATTGCATCAGGGCAGTTAAAGCAATCTCAAACTAGATTATTTCTGCGATGTATTTGGATCCAAGTCTACAAAAGTTTATGACACAATTTCCTTTGCTCAGTGCAAAGGTGCTACAAGATCCCTTTGCATAGTGATATTTAGCATGGCTATGTCTCTGTATTCTATTTAAAAACAAGTGATTCATACCCAAAGGTGTGCTGTGAAATATGCTAATAAAATAAGCCAGGTGCATTACAGGCCTGCACAAAGCCGCCATCCAAAGGGAAGCCCTCGTTTCACAGAATAGTGTCCCCTGTGGGCATTTGAGCTCTGCAAATCCATTTTTCTTCTTGTATTTCCAACATCACTTAATTTGGATGTACTCTTGAATATAAGCATTAATCTATTTTCTGTTTTCCCAAGGTAAGCTTCATGTGATACTCTTACAATTCCCACTTCTTAGAAGTGTTTAATTTTTTTTAAAAAAAAGTTTCTAATTGAAAATACTAAAACAAGATTTTCAAAGACAAAGGCATATGTCAGTCACAACCACAGTAAATACAATGAATAAATAGAATTTGTATAACTTTTGTCTAACCAAGTTCCCATAATTTAAACAGGTCTGTTCTACTGGGGAATGACAACTGGATTTAGATCCAAGAAAATTGCACAGTTGTCTTAGGCTTTTAGTGGTTTCTTCAAAAAATGGTAAGATGAACAGCCTGGCTCATCATGGGACTTTGTTGTTGTTGTTAACTGTCTCCGTGTCGATCTCAACCCATGGTGACCCTATGGATGAGACTTCTCCAGGCACACTGTCCTCTGCTGCTCTGCCCAGTTCCTGCAAACTCATATTCGTGGTCTCTTTAATTAAGTCCAACAATTTAGCATGCAGCCTTCCTCTCTTTCTACCTCCCTCCACCTTTCCTAACATTATTGTCTTTTCCAACAATTCATTCCTTCTCATGAAGTGTTCAAAGTATGACAATCTAAGTCTTGTCATCTTGGTTTCTAGGGATATTTCTGGCTTGATCTGCTCTAAGACCCATCTGTTTGTCCTTTAGGCTGTCCATGGAATCCTCAGCACTCTTCTACAGCACCACATCTCAAATGAGTTGATTTTTCTCCTATCTTCTTTGTTGACTGTCCAGCTCTCACATCCATTCACGGTAATAGGGAATACAATGGCTTGTATGATTCTCACTTTTGTGCTGAGTTGAATGTCTTTGCATTTTAGGATCTTTTCTAGTTCTTTCATAGCTGCCTTCCCCATTCTTAATCTTCCTGGCTGCAGTCCCCGTTCCGATCAATGTTTGATCCCAGATATGAGAACTCTTTTACTATTTCTATTTCCTCATTGTCTAGTTTGAATGTTTGTAAGTTCCCTGTGGTAATTATTTTTGTTTTCTTTATGTTCAACAGTAAGCCTGCCTTTGCACTTTCTTCTTTGATCTTCCTTAGTAGTTGTTCCAGGTCTGTGAAGTTCTCTGCTAGTATTATGGTATCATCAGTCTATCTATTTTCACTCCTCCCTCTTCCATGTCCAAGTCTGCTTTTCTAACAATATGTTCTGCATATAAGTTGAATAGGTAGGGTGATAGGATGCAGCCTTGTCTGACTCCTTTGTCAATGGGAACCATTCTGTTTCTCCATGTTCTGTCCTGACAGTGGCCTCTTGTCCTGAGTACAGATTCAGGACTATCAAATGTGTTAGCACTCCCATGTCTTTCAGGGCGTTCCATAGTCTTTCATGATCTATGCAATCATAGGCTTTGCTATAGCCTACAAAGCACATGCCAATTTTCTTTTGGAATTCCTTGACATGCTCCTTTTGCCACCATATGTTTGCAATGTGGTCCCCAGTGCTTCTTTCTTTCCTGAATCCTTCTTGAAACTCTGAGATCTCTATCTCCATGTATGGTTGGCATCTATGTTACACAATTTTGATCATAATTTTGCTTCCATGGGAGATTAATGCTACGGTTCTACAGTTGCTGCAGTCTCTTGTGTCTCCTTTTTTGTGGATGGGGATGTATATTGATCACTTCCAATCTGTTGTCCACTGTTTTGTTTTCCATATCTGTTGACATATGTCGGTTAGCACTAGAGTTGACTCTGTCATTGTGGATGAAAGCAGTTCATTTGTAACATCCTTTGTTCCTGTTATTTATTTATTTTTCCCCATTTCTGTAATTGC
>NC_056526.1:87976989-88036010 GCF_019175285.1 Sceloporus undulatus
AGCTTCCACTTCTCTTTTTAGAACTTGGGGATGCATTTACAGGAAACTAAATGAAATACACAGCACTTGAACACACTAGGGTAAAATACATTCTCCCCATCAGAAATACAACAAATGTCTAATCAAGAATACCAAGCTTTACTGAGTTTTAGTTTCTTAAATGTGTCCAAGAGAGAGGGAAAAACAGTATGGGAAGAGAAAACAAGAACCCTCTGGGCACCAAAATGCTTGTCTGGTGTTTCCTTGAATGCTAGCCTGCAGTGTGTATCTGTCTGACAGCTGCTCATGGTCAGAGTTTATTTAACAACGAGAAAAATGTCACACCAAAAGTGAAGGCTGGGGCCTTAAGGAGATAGCAGTAGATTTCTTGCTGCTCTTTAGGACACCAGCTCAACAAAGGTTCAGGCAAAGGGTTTCTTCCTGAGTGTTCAAGCAGAACATCAAACTGTAATGCAAACCATGACAAAAAGACAGAAAGAAAACCCAGAGGATATGGGAGAGGTTAAATGTAAGCACTACTTAGGAAATCCTAAAATGAGCTTGAACATGCTGGCAATATGGAAACCAGAAGAGATATTTTATGCTCAATTATGGACAATAAAGCATTAGATTTAGAAGAAGGTAAACAATTATTTCAGAAGTGGACAATGAATTGGTGAAATCCCTACACAAATAATGAATTTACCCAGCACAGTTATAGTAGTTTGAAATTGCTTTAACTGCTACAGTTCCCTCTGACAGGATGGGATGTATAGTTTAATGAAGTCTTTAGAATCTTCTGCTAGAGTTCTCGTCCATTTACCTGAATGATAACACTAGGTTTCTCAGTCAGGTGATTCTTAGTACCCCATCAAACTATAAATCCTAGGCTTCAGTTTGATGGAGTCATGGCAATTACAGTGGTGCCAAATTGTTCTAAATCTGTAGTGCAGATACTCTCAGATACTCATAGCCCTATGGCTACAAGAAGTTCAGTTCATCCATAAGAATACAAGTAGGGAATAACAAGTACACTGACAAGATCACTGAGAGTGATCAAGATAGGACATAAAAATACTATGAAGTACTAGGAAAATAGATCCAGAAGCACATCCTTCTCTACCCTCCTCCCAGGATTATAAACACAATGAATCAGGAGAGGATATCAGATGCTGAATCATGAGAAAATTCAGGAACACTTGAGAATTTTATTTACTTTCCTTTTTAGATAACTAGATACCTCGAAATAGAAAAAAGCCACATAAAACAATACAAGCCCATCAAAACAAAACTGAAGTCGGTAGAAGGTCACTCCAGGTTTTATTTTTGTATGTTTAGCTAAAATCAGGTGTTAGAATAAACCTTGGCCTAAACCCTGCTATTAGTCCTGATCAGAGTAGACCCCTTGAACCAATGGCATTTACTTATGTGTCGAATTACCATTCAACAGTTGATTAAATAGGCCTACTCTATTAAGGACTAAGCAACAAGATGCCATCCCTTGTTTTAGAGAACTGCACCCCTAGAGGTGCGACTCTCCTGATTAAAAAATATCCTTCTCTATGGAAGCAGTCCTTCTGAGGAACTCTGGGTACCATAAAATGGCTGGAGGGATTGCACACAGCCCATGGACCACACCATTCCCACCCATAACCAACAGCATTGTTTTAGATACAGAAAAGGGGGATCATGGTGTATTCTTCAGCCATTCTTCAGCCCTTCACAGTTTTGAATGGCTTACATATGTCCCAGCAAATTGTATGCTGGTTCTGCTATACAGTCTCCCTGCTTATAGGGCTCAAACAAGTTAAATATGTGTAAAATTTATATCTGCATATTAAGTAAGATGGAAAGTCTCCTTGTTTATGTTAATAACAAACCATAATTTTAATACATTTCCTCTCATTTTTCCTCATTAAATTAATGGACACATATGCCTAACACAAAATAATGTGTATTGTACACATTGACATCAATATAGAGAGCTGCACACATCATGAGAACAATTACCATTTAAGCAATTCAAAACATGACTAAGATAAAGCATTTATATAAGAAGTATCTCACATAAAAGATACAGGACTTAATTAAGTTGGGGTTCTCTGATTGCCATTTTCTCCTGGAGGTGTTTTATTAAAGATTCTTAAAAGTTGCTATCAATTTATTGCTCACAGGAAGAAAATTAATCAAACACTCAAACTAGGCTATTGCTGCTATGCTCCAAAATCCAGTTATGTCTCATACTTGGACCTTTGAAAATGTATCACGCAAAATGAGTTTAAGAAATGTTTTATAGCACTTGAGCAGTAATTTCTCGCACATACAACACAGAATAAAATTCCAAATTTTCACCTAGTAGTAGAACCACAGAGTTGGAAGGGACCACTTGGGCCACTGAAAGCATTTCTAAAAGATATCCAAGGATAGAAGTTTTGAGAATGAAGAACAGAAGAATGTTGAAGTTAAATGTTTTAGTGATATGAATAAATATATCTGGAACCAATGATTGGCCAAATATTAATAGAGGAGTGTATTTATTTAAATATATGATTAAAAAGTATTTTTTTTAAAATCCAAAGAAGGAGACTCCACCATCCTTTCAGGCAGTCTATTCCAGTGTTGAACAGCTGGCATCAGTCATGGCTTCCATCATGCCTTTTAACTGGCATTCTAGTTTTTAAAAAAAATATACAGGAAGACTTAGAATTGCTCTGCTTTTCTGGAGCGTTTTCTCTTCATAAGGGTATGTGTAAAAGGAAAAGACTAGGCCAGCATACTAGGTATATGGTGGGAATTTTGCTCCTTCTCAGCTAAATCCCCAATTAAAGCCTGCATTTGTCATCTCAATAGAGCAGGCTGGAGGAGAACCTGTGGTCCCCCAGGTATTGTTGAACTGCAGCTTCCATTCTTCCCTTACCATTGGGCAGGGTGGATAGAGCTGATGAGATCTGAAGTTCTGTGTAGATGAGATCTGTGTAGAAGGACACAGGTTTCCCAGCCATGCATTAGAATTTAAAGGCCTGTTACAGACTGCCAAAATAAAGCTGCTTCGGGTCTCTTTGGAGGTATGCTATTTAAATGATGCATGCATCCAAAGAATCCAAAAGCTGCACCAAAGCTGTACTCCAGTGCTTAGGAATGGAGTGTGGCTTTGGCACGACCTCAGGACTCTTAGGACCCATGCATCATTTAAATAGCATACCTCCAAAGAGACCAGAAGCAGGTTTATTTTGGCAGTCTGTAACAGGCCAATGTGACTCACTGAGAATCAAGTCTTAGATGCTTAGCTTTGCCCCCTTCAATCTGAATTCTGAGCTCTGCTTCTTAATTGTGGTAGATTGTGATAATATCAAGGTTTTATTCTGGTGCTTAAATGAACATGTGAGAGCTTAATCCACAGTGATTCAGGGGAGAAATGGGATCATGTGTGCAAGCTTCATGCACTAGCATACTCGGGAGAACTAGCTTCAGTTTGAATTGTTGCACAATGAGTGTAAAAGTCTCCAGTACATTCAGCTGAAAGTGTGCGAATGTATCTCTCCATTTGGGAATCCTTCACTGTCAGTGTCAGATGATGGCTTCGACTTCAGTGCAGTGATAAATCCGCTCTAGATCTCAATTCTGATTTTAACAGAGCTATCCAAGGTGCTGATCCTAATCTTTTGGGGGGAAGCAGAATGCAGAACCATGGACAGCTGCTTTTAAGGTTGGGGAAAATTCACAGCACCACTACCACTGAAACCACCAATTGCCACCCTATGAAAACACAAAGGAGAAGGGAAAGAACCATATTACAGATTGTCTTAAAACGCAAAGTTGCAACTTCTCCAGTCATCAAAACCTCATCAGATTAGTCAAAATGTTTACCAGAAAATCACAGTCCCCCACTTTTCCCTTCTGTAAAAATGTTGTGCCTATGTGCACCAGTCTCCATGGCTCCTGTAGGTCAGAAGATCCATGAAGCACCAAACAAGGGGAGGGTAGACTGTTTTGCTCTTGTAGGCAGTGTATCAGGACTGAAGATGGTGCCAAGTAGATGTTTGCACCTTAGTTCTTGTCAGGAATTATGTTAAGTGTTTTTAGTAAATGAAGAAGGGTGGGAAACAAACTAGTTCTGTCACTTCTGTCACCATTTCTAGGATTCTCCTCCCATGAAGGGATATAATCTACAAAGGAGAGCCTCTGTTACTCATGAAGATGCATGATGTCTAGGAACCCTGAAAAATCAGATTTTTACCAGTTGAATGTACGGCCGCCATGAGAAGATGAGACTCTTCTCTTTAGTCACTTTCTATACACAGAAACCAATTGTGGAAGTAGGGCAGGACACATATCCGTTCTCACCCAGGGTGCATCTATTCTGCAGAAATAATGCAGTTTGACACCACTTTAACTGCCATGGTTGCATCTCTCCGAATATCATTAGGGACTAGATACCCTCCATCCCTCCAGATACCTGGGACTCATAGTTTTGGAAAGCACTAACATTCTTTGGCAAAGAAGGCTAAAGACACGGGAAAACTACAAATCCCAGGATTCCATAGGATGGAGCTACAGCACTTAAGAGTAATGTCAAACTGTATTATTTCTACAGTGTAGATGCACCCCCTAGAATAATGTCAAATGGTTGGATTAGGCTCTTGCACATTGTTTACTTTGACAGTTTACATCATTGGCTATTTTAAAATTGACAGCACATGTTTTGGCAATCTGGGGAGACAAAGTTAACTTACTTAGCTGCCAGAACTACAACTCAATGTTTTACAGGATGAAAGATCACTGAAAAAAATCAAGTAGATATGGCCCCTTCAGGCATAATCCTTCACAGAGTTATCACTGCAAAAGAAGGGAGTTGGTCATGCTGCTGCTTCACCAGCCCTGGCTTTACAATCCATGCACAAGTCACTGGTGGCTCATGGCTTCCATGTCAGAGAAGCAATGGAATCCCAAAATAGGTTTAGAACTGATGTGTGACCTTCTGTGGGAATGCCCACATATACAACAACAGTTCCCAAACATATATATACAATGTAGGACCAATGTAGCCTGAGTGAGGACAAGACAAATGGACCGAGCTCTTCCCCCATGTGATTATAGTTGCATAGAAGATCATGGGAACCAGAGATAACATGAATTTTTTGTTTATTTTATTTATGAGATCAGTATCTAGTCCCCAATGATACAAAAGCAAAACTATATGCAATTGTTTAAGTTATCATCAACATTCTAATGCGTGATAGATTTGTCACACACCACTACGCTCAAAGTGCTGTGATCGAAAGGCAATGGCAGAATAAATCTCATTTACTGTAATAAGACTTTAGTGAAATAAATGCTCCGTTTTGCTCAGACGCTTAATGCATGGAAGAATATTATCAGCAGTGTTTAACCTCTGAGGTTCACATCCTGACTAATTTATATCAAAATGAATTTCCCCCCAAAACTAATAAGCATTACATTTTAGCCTTAGAAAAAAAAGAAAAGAAGAATCATAATGACATTAAAATATGGCAGATCAGATACTGGTAAAGAAGAGATTAAAGGTTTAAAGAAAAGAGGATTAATACAAATGAGGATAAAAATTAGAGGTGCGTGGAATGTTTAAATATCTGTTCCCAAGGCTATTATGATTGGCCTTGGCAAAAATTATGTTTAGGTTGTACAAACTTTGCCTGCACCAGTAGTGTGAATAATACAACTCTTCAAATGTTGTTGGAGTGCAGCTCCCAGTAGCCCTAGCCAGCATAGCCAATGCGAGCTGCAAAGGATCAACATCTGTAGGGCTACATGGTTTTCGCCTCTGTTTTAATACTATTACTTTTCTCTAACCTACATAATGCTTGACAGTATAAATATTCTACATTATATGTAAGCATGAAAGCAAAAGCACATTCCTTGTCGTCTTATGAACAGCCAAGACATATTGATGCCAGCTCTATGAGCACACTCTTACAATGTTCAAGTTTAATCCAGATTAGTTTTTCTTGAGCAGACAAAAGTATTTCCATAAATTACACTATTACAGATATAATACCAGTAGTGGTCTCCTCACTATAACATCACGTGCTCATTCCTCTTGCCCACCAGCACTAACCATGGTTAATATTATAGCTACCTTTAACCACAACTGCCAAACTGGTCTTTGAGACTACTCTTATTTCCCATTTTAAAGTTTATCTCCTCCAACTAATATCTCTTTCATATTGTACAATTATATAACTTTAGCAATCATGGCTACATCTCATTGAATGCTGAGATTTGTAGATTGGTCAGACACTACAGCTCTGGTGGAGAATTCAAAGTACACACGCACACAGAGAGACACAGACAAGATGTAACATCATTAACTCAAAGCAGCTTGAAAAAATCAACTGAACAAGACAGATCTCTTTGATTTTGTTGTCAGACAAAGTTGAAAGTTGTACCTAAATGCCCAAGGCATAACTCCTGTGCACACAGAACAGTTCTGAAATTCTGGAGCATTTTTTAAACTAAAAAGCAAATTTGTCCACAGGTCAAAGATAAGAAATAATAGTATTTTAGAAGATGGAGAGGGGAAGTTCACCTAATAAAAACAGAGGTGAAAATTCAGGAAAGTGATAGGGAGAGTTATGGGAGATCAAGAGGCTGGTGGTAAAGGAAATGCTGATCAATTACCTTGCAGGAAAAGTGGCATGACCAATCCCATCTGGTGTTTGCGGTCATGGATATGATGCTGTACAAGTATACAAAGTGTGTGTGTGTGTGTGTGTGTGTGTGTGTGTGTGTAGGTATAGGTATAGGTATAGGTATAGGTATAGGTGTAGGTGTAGGTGTAGATGCAGATATTCTAACAATACAATTTTTCTACCAGACACCCATTTTTAAAAGAAAAAAGAAAGTAACAAATGCAAAGCATGCCTTGTTCCTTATTCACACCCTTGCATCCGTTAAAGTTTCAGTACTTCATCCAAAGAAGTGGGTCTATACCAGCAAAGCTCATGCGAAAATAAAAACCAGTTAGTCTTAAAGGTGCAGCCACATTTTCCCATCCCCTTTCCTTCCTCCTTTTTATGCTCTGAAGAGTCAGTACCTGCTATCTATTATATAACAACAATTAATTTATGTATATACCTCTGTTCCTAAAAGGACAATTCAGTGTCTTGTACACCAATGTAAATCCCAGCTCAGTAACAGTGACATAAGGATGAGGGCCATTCTTGCTGATACATCAAATCTGTTTGATGCCTTTCCACATCTGGGTTTCTCTTGTTTTTATCAATAAGTGCAACTCATATGGCATTTAAAACCACTCTATTTTATAATACTGTCAACAGTACAGGCAATAAGTGTCTTTATATGGTTTGGGCAGTTTGTTTTAGGACTGCATGCTAATTTGTGTGCACACTGCTCCTGGAGTTTAAATACTTAATAAAGAGCAATAAACAAGTCTAATGTGTCTAGTTTCCCTCCCATTTTCACAATTGCACGTTCTCAGTTTTCCAGCGGCACATTTTCCCCAATTAAATAAATGAAAAAACCTAATTCATACACAGTGGGGCAGCTTAGAGTTACAGAACACTGGACAGCTCCAAGTAAGAAAATCTTGTTCTGATGAACATCAGAAGTTGACTGAGGTAATATAATTCCTATTTGTCCAGATTATGTCTCTCAGTCTCCAGTCTGAAAAGTGTGACTTCTTAAATTAGAAGATCCCCTGATTTGGAGTTCAGGGCTTTTTACATTTCTTAGTGGATCATAATTTGTATGTTCCCTCTGCTGTTGGGCAGGTGTTATAATGTGAAAGATGCTTGACTCCTTGGCTAAATCAGGTCTGAGGACAGGGCATCCATGAGGGCCTTGGTGCAGTGTTCATAGGCACATAGGCCTTGGGTTTAATATCAGGAATCTAGTTGTGTTCTTAATCAGTGTTATAATAGCCATGGATTTGACTAATTCATTCTCCTCTATTCCAAGTCTTGGCTATTGCTCAACAGCAGGACCTTGGCACAGTGGATGGTATAAAAGATGGGGACGAATATCCCTTACCTGGATGCTTTAAAAGTTGTCTGAAACCAGGAACCAACGGACAGATATAAGTGGGTATTTTTAGCATCTAAAACACAGGGATAATCTTCAAGATACTCTAACATGAGTGCATTTACCTTACAATAGTCTGGTAATTTGTATGGGATGGATATTGCACAACAGTCTAAACTTCCACAAAATATAATTGTTCATCCCTGGCTATCATCCAAGATCTCTGTTTCATTCCTATCCAGCTCAAGACAAGGTCCTTTCAGACCTTCACGCTGTGTTCAGTAACAAATGTGGTGAGGGAAGTAAGACATTTCCTTTGACCCATTACTATTAATCTGAAGGTCTGGGTTGAGTGCCTGTGTGTTTATAAACTTCTGTCCATGCTACCAGGAACCCTGAAAAGGAAGAGCTTCCTGTTGCATCAACACAACTACAAACATACAGGGGTGTAAATGTATATGTGATAGATAGATAGATAGATAGATAGATAGATAGATAGATAGATAGATGTAGATATACAACTGGCCTCTATATCCATGGATTTCTTATGCACAGATTCAACCACCCCTGGCTTGAAAATATTTTTAAAAAACATAAATTCCAGAAAGCAGACCTTGATTTTGCCATTTTATATAAGGGACACCATTTTGCTGTGCCACTGTATATAATGGGACAAGCATTCATGGATTTTGGTATACGTGGGAGGTTCCTGGAACCAAACCCCAGTGCATAACAGGGTCCCACTGTAGACATGGGTACAGCTGTAAATACAAAAGGATATAGATAGGAATGAATAAATGAATTTATTACGGCACATGGCCAGCACCAAAGATATAAGCTCATCAAGAGCTCAGAACAGGACAGTACAAATAATTCTGCTCCCCCTGGTGCATATTCACTGAGAAACAAAAATGTGGTACAAAGTTTCTAGTTAGAGATGTATTTGATAACAGCAGAAGATAATTTAATACAGTATCTTAAGAATGGACTTTAATATACAGCAATTTGTTGTCAAGGTAACTCTAGAATACTTTACATAATACTTTTAGATACCAACAAAAGCATGAGTGTATGAAAAAGTACAGTAGCTATTATCATTACGTGCTGAGCATCACAGAACCTTGATCATGGGAGCTTGCCGTAAGAGATGGTATTGTCTTAAGGGTTCATAAATAAAACATTTACAAGCAAAAGGTGGCACACTGCTGAGTGATACAAGGCCACGTAGTCATGGATACACAAAAGTCTTTTGACTTTTAGCATGCCATAGCTTTATACTCACTGGTTGATGCTACCACTGCTTACCCAAACTGTTCCATAGAATAGAAACATGTTTTAAAATTACAGTATTACTTACTACATAGTGAATATTTGCATATACATAATGAGATATCTTAGAGATGGCACCCAGGTCTAACCATAACATTCGTTTATGTGCCATATACATGTTATAAGATAGAGACTGAAAGTAATATTACACATATTTTTTAATAATTTGTACATGATACAAAGTTTGTGTATACGAACCATCACAAAGCAAAGATGTCACTATCTCAGTCACCCATGTGGACAATTTTGGATTTTGGAGTATTTTGGATTTCGGAATTCTGGATAAGGGATACTCAAACCGCATAACTTTCTATATCCTGCATTTACTGCTTCCTTAGTCATGGGGCTGTAAGTTAGGGCAAGTAATACACCTCAGCCAAGAAAACACTCCAGCACACCCATAGGGAATTCTGTGGACAGATCTCTATCCTGCAAGCTAATGCCAAAAAGTAATGGTGAAAGGCCTGAGGGGTGCAACCATGTCCTCGAGCATCATGAAACAATAACACTGTGGGTCTTCAGGATCTTCAAAGCTCTGGGGGCTCTGTACCATAACCAATCCTGACTGTCCCTTCCCCCCCCCCCCCCCCCAAAACCCATATGCACCCTGCCTCTGAATATAGACTCTACATTCATAGGAGCTGAATGTTTGGTTTAGGAAAGAACCTTTGGGATTCCAAATGCTATACTCTACCAGATTCTGAGAACTTAGTTCATTGGCATGCAGTTGTGTGAGGTAACACTGTCAAGTCCTGTCAAATGATTTCTCAGAGCTAGGATTGAACTGCATTTTGTAAAACAAACAATGGTTGCAATAATCCATCATACCCAGAATAAAATGCAGCTGCCTGTACACAATGACTGGAAAGTTTGAAAGACAGAGTCTGTGGAGATAGAGATGCAGAAATAATGCAGTTTTACACCACTTTAACTGCCATCAGACAGAATCCTGGGATTTGTTATTTATTTGTTTGTTTGTTTATTCATTTGGTGAGGCACCAGCAATCATTGATAGAAAAGGCTCAAGACCTTGTAAAACTACAAATCCCAGGATTCCATAGGATGGAGAGACAGCATTTAAAGTGGTATCAAACTGCATTATTTCTACAGTGTAGATGCATCCATGCTTACTTCTCTCTCTGTCTCCAGTTGGCCCTCCATATCACAGATTCTTCATCCACGCATTCAACTATCCACAACATAAAAATATTTTAATAATATAAATTCAAAAAAGCAAACCTTTATTTTACTATTTTATTAAAAGTACACCTTTTTACTATGCCATTATGTTTAATGGGACTTGAGCACCCACAGATTTTTATATCCACGGTGGGTCCAGGAACCAAACTCCAATAGACACCAAAGGTCCATTGCAGGATGAATTGAGAATGGCATGGGAGGAAACCAGTGCATCAGTTTGACTGACCATCCTCTTTTTGAACATTGCCACCTTCAACACAGAAACAGCTTCAACATGGAAGCAACAATATCTCAGTGACCTGCTTGATGCTAAAAGTAATGTATGTAGCAGCCCCAGATGTGATTTTTTTAAAACATCACACCAGCTAAGGAAAGAGACGGGGACTCTATACCCTTCCTATCAGACCACAGCTACCTCGATCACCAACTGCTGGCTTTTCTGGGTGGTTCTAATGGCATCTATATTTCTGGGGTGCCACATATTCCCCATCCCTTGTTGTAGAATTTCTGTATATTACTGGAGAGGAAATAAATCTCCCCTTTAATTAAAATAAGGTCTTTAATGCATGAATGGTAGTGCACTCTCTTTTTTTTCCTTTTTAACAACAAGTTACAAAACTACAAATACAAATCAGCATTGATCATTTTCTCATTGAAAAGCAGGGGCAACATCAAGAAAGTGATATACGAATTTTCAACAGCTCTCAAGTTGCTTCCAGAACTCATTCCTGACTGGTAGCTGCTCACACCTTGTAATGCCATCAGCAAGCCTACACTCATTGCTTGCTGCCAGCTTCTCAAATGACTTATGAGCACTCAAATCAAGCGACTGACCATCAATCCTGGATTGTATCATTGTGAGTATCACCTATACTCATCTGAGGGAATCTATCATTTTCAATGGCAGAATGGCTTAGTACATAAAACAGATGATCAACTGTAGGTCCAAATGCCCTAGAGATTCTAAAGGCAATAGGAAAAGGGGGGAAAGAGAAAGGCTACAGAGTTCTTGCTGTTCCTGTTGTTAGGAATCACAGGTCAGTGATCAAAAATCTTCAGGAAACTGTAGATTGGATGGGCACACAACTGGAAACATTCCCAGCTGAAGGAAGGATGGTATCCTGAGAAATGGAACCAAAAGAAACCTGGATCTACAGACTAAGGCAGATGGAAGAAGAATACAATAACCAAAACAGCCAAAAGAGACATTGTAAAGTCAGTGTGACCCAACAAGTACCTGCCAGGCGAAGAGAGAAAAGCATGTAGACGGGAGATGAGATATGCTAGAAAAAAGCATGACTTGCTAGTTGTAACACCCAGTGGGACACGTCATAATATAACATTTTGTTGTAGTGCCAACTTTGCCACTTTTATGCAGCACTGTTACAAGTTCTATGGGGCGAGTGTTGTTGCTTTTTACCTTTAAAACCTGCTCCACCCCAAAAAACTAACTTTCCTGCCATACCTTATTTACAAACAGGTTCAGAGGGTAGGAAGCCTTCTGGATGTACAAACCTGCTTTTAAACAAAACATACAGGGAGTGTTTACCTTCTGTTAAAGGAAAATTGCAACCTTCAAGGTATGATGCTGCCTTCTCACCATTGCTTTAGTAAAGGCTGCTGCAGGGGGAAGTGCAGCCATAGTACATTTGGTGGCAATGGTCTCATAGAGCAATATGACCCCTGGAAGCTGTCTACTTATTTACACATACCATATGCTCCAACATTCCACTGGAAAGCACACATTCAGAGTGGAAGAATGAAAGGAGACAAATCTCACATCTTATATGGTGGTCAAAAACTTTTATTTCTTAAAAAGCCCAATACATTTTTGCCGTATCACCAACTTGCCTTCTTCAGGGGCTATTCAGTTCTCAGAAATTTCTGGAGTTGCACTCTGCACTCTCTAGAGAAGTGGAGAGAGTGGATCTTTTCACTTCTCTAGAGAGTGCAGACTGCAAGTCCAGAAATTTCTGAATAGCCCCTGAAGAAGGCCAGGCCCACTTCTATAGAGAGATCTACAGACCTTTCTATGGGAAGGTCCACTTTTATAGAGAGCGTAATTCTCTATAGAATTCTCCAAAATTCTCTGAGAATTTTCTGCAACTCCAAAATTTTCTGAAGGAGGCTAGTTGGTGATAAGGCTGAACCTAGTGGGGCTTTTTAAGAAATAAAAGGTTTTGACCATCATATAGCACATAGGACATATGTCTCCTTTCATTCTTTCAACATTTCACTGACCAATGAATGGTCAAGCATATGTGTCCAATGCTTATTCTCACACCTGTTTTCTTCCCCAAGTGCCCCCACACTCTCCATCACTATTATTACAGAAGATTCTTCTACATGCTTATTTTAATTGCCTTTACAAATGTTGTCTACACTAGCTAGAGAAGGCAATGTACTGTAATTGCCACCTTCCTTGTTTACAAATATAAGAATGTTTATATCATCATTATCATATTCTATTTATATAATTATATATTATATTATATAGACATACCACAGTTAACAAAGCCTGTAACAAAGAAGCTCTTTTTTACAAAGGCTTTTAAGGCCTGCTCAGTCCCTCCTTTTCCTCTGTCTAGCTAGAAATATCTTATTAGTATTGGGAAGATGGTGTAGGAGAACTGGAGTAACACAGATTTTCTATATCAGGTTGCAGCAGCATGTCTGCAATAAATAATACAATGAAGCTTGTGCTGAGAAAGAACAAGAGTGTATTCTGAATGGTTTTACTGCTGTCATGTGTGTCTGTCTGCAACATACAAAGTAAACTGTAGCTGCCTCCAGAATCCCTTACTGAGCACCTGTGAATAGGAAAAAAGAAAAAGGGAAAAAGCTGATAAGTCTGTCTCACTAACTACCCCCAACATGCAAAAAGGTGGAGGGGAAAGCATAGATCCATACTGGCTACCAAAATGAAAATTATAAGACAAATTGAGACTTTTGTGGATTGGAGTGGAGTGGAGTGGAGGTAGAAGGTTCAACATGCTTTCTTTATTTATGCAAGGCTTAACTGGCCAGGTTATTTCATTTCACTTTACGTGTGTATATGGTTAGTTCTGAATAAAAAGTTTGCTGAAATGTACTGAATTGCTCTTCTTTTTTGTGGTGTAGGAATCTATTGCTATTTTTCAACATCATTTCTGTCTCTGGTACCAAATTTTCAGTTGGAGAAGTAATGCCCAGGAACACATCTATTTTGTTAACTGAGGGACATTTGTATTATTAATAGAATGTTCCACCTCGTAACAGATATTGTTGTCTTTCCTGAAATACTGTCTACAAAAACCACAGACAGCAACATTTATTATCTAGGTAGATGGTTGAGAACTTCAGGGAAGTTTTAAAAGACTCCCCTCCACAATTTTTCAAATAGGCAAAATAATAAGAAAACAGAGACAGGTATTAGAAAATAGCCTCCACCTATGATAAGTCAGGACATCAGACATATAAAACAGTGGCACCACTTAAAAAGCAAAATATATTTTTCTTATTAGAGGGCATAAGACTTCTCCTGAAACCATGAATCACTGCCTCTTCTCCAGGCTCCAGTCTGCCATACAAAACTATGGTCCTAACCCAAGATGTCTAATCCATTCCTTGGTCTATTGCTATGGTGGAGCTACTGCTCCAGGGAGCAGCCTTACAGATATCCCAAGGAACACTTTTCACCAGAGTTCCAGGCAGGCTGCACAAGCTCATATGTCATAACAGCTGCTGAAAACTTGAACTGTCATTTAACTTCTTCCTGAGCTCATGGGAATGGACTCAAGACCATGGAGGTCATTTCATCCTAAAGGCAAACAAGAAATGGCATTGGAGATAAATCAAGTGTTCAAGCACCCATCCCCTGTCCCCTCTTTCTCTTTGCTCCCACCCTCTAAAACACAAAACCTCAACCCCCTTCCTTTTCTGGGCTCTGGGGTCAGGAGGTCACAACGCCTGCCAGCCTAGTCAATGGCTGTTACAAAAGATGACAGACTATTAAGGAAGGCTTGTCTGGCATTTATGGGACAGCAAAGCTGCTCCTCCTCCACAACCCAGACTTGTCCTCTAATTAAGCATCCAAACAATGAAATATAATTGAACAGATGTAACAGCCATTACAAGGAATTGCCCATTCTCCTGATCACTGAAGAGTTGCTTAGGCACAGGAGCTGGGCCTGTAATGGGTGAGCTTAATTGCCTGGACTGTTCCCCTGAGAGATGTTACAAGCAGATCAAGACATCATGCAGGCGAGTGAGATTGTGGCACTCCTCCTGGCACACGCCTTTTGTCACTCGCCCATCCATCTTTGCTTACCCGGGGTTAATGGTGGCTGGAACTGAAGTTCGATGGTTTAAATAAATAAGAGGAGGGTTTTCCGATGAAGTGGAGACGAGTGGAGGCTGCCTGTGTGACATTTTGATTAAAGGGCCCATACAGCCCTGGCATGTTTGGAGGCCATTCCTTAAAAGGCAATCTATTTGAGTCAAAATAGAGCTGAGGAGCAGGCCTCCCTTAGCAATTTACTGGGAAGCATTTGTTTGCTCCCCTACAATCTGATTCACAATCACCCTGGTTGATTAAATCAGTCTCTACCCTAGGAGGTCATTAGAGCAAGCAACATGGGAATGGAAAGTGCAAGGGCAAAGCTGTATTTACACACTACAGTTTTGATCCTCAGATTATAAGAGGTCTCTTAAAAAAATTAAAAACCAAATTTTAGGTTTTGCATTATTAGAATTAATACATGGGGTGGATAACTTTGTGAATCTCTTAAATTTAATTTGGGATTTATTTCTGCTAGGTGGGGGAAGGGATAAAGCTACTCTCTCCACTACAATCAGTTATTTGGAAGAAATAAATCAGGAGAGTAACCTGACCGAGAATTGCCCTTTTTCCTTATTTCTTGCTGTCCTGTGTTGTGAAGTATATCTCTGTGCAAATTCAGTCCTTGCATTCCCATCCCCTTGAGATTTCAGTATATTTATTTATCATTTATCATCATCATCATTATGTACTTATATTTGTATGAAGTTCCAAGTGGCTTACATAGCTCCAGTGGTGGCTGGTGATTTCCATGCCCATAGGATAGTGTATACATTCCAGGTTTTCGGTCAAAGTTAAGGGGGTTTTCCAAGGTGCTAACTCTATTTTGCTGATAACATTCAGTACCTTGGATAGTTCCTTGGAACATGAGACTAAAATCCTGAGCAGAATCACCTCAGCTGCCACTGTATGGCCCTATGTATCCCCACATTTGTCCTCATGACAACCCTGTGAATGAATCAGGCTGAGAGAGAGCGACATTCATTGAGTTTCATGACTCACTGAAGACTAAAATCTGCATCTCCCAACATTTTGCACACAATACCACACTAGCTAACCTGATAAGTCTCCATTTATGAAAAATATCCTTCCAAGCATACATAAAAATAGTTTCTCTATCCCTTTTAAAAAGAGTAAATTTATAGCAGGAGATGCCAAAATCTAAAATTAAAAAAATAAATTTCCAGCAGCAGACGTTATTCATCAGTTTATCCATTTCAGCAGTTGCGGATGCCTTGATTAATCACTCCCTAATTGCTAGAGCAGATGTTGCTTTCTAATAAGTGGCCCAGATAATTTCTGGCAACAAACCAAGAGGAAATCCATGAATGTCCTGTCCTGTCTTTTCTTTTCTTTTCTCTTTTCTTTTCTTTTCTTTTCTTTTCTTTTCTTTTCTTTTCTTTAGGTGGACTGGGCATATGTCTTGCTTAACACCTTATGGTGCAATGTCTAGTGTAAGCATCTCACTTGGTAAACCTGTCACCACTGTCCCAATTAATGAACATCCCATTTTTCAGGTGCTATGATCTTTGCAACATTTTAAAACAATTAATATTCCCATGTGCAGCAATAAAACCATGTGACTGAGACACCTGCACATTTCTCCACACTCTTGTTTATCACCTGGATTGTACCCAAGAAGGTTGTCCTTGTTGGACATTATTGAAGAAGGGTGCTCCCCTTGCTTAGTGCTATGAGAGATAAAAGTGTGAGAAAGAGAGATACACACACAAACACAGACACACAATCATCAGTACTGATGGAGAATGGAGAACTGGAGGAGGGATTACTAATGCGGTGTGGGAACAAAAATCTCTTCCTTGTGGATAAATTAAAATGGCTGCCAGGATTATTGGTTTTATGGGCTACAGGTCTCAGTGGTGTTATATTCTCAATAAGCTGTTACTGTAGCTTTGTTTTCACAGAGAATCTGCTTTTTTTTTTCTGGTATCTGCTCTTTTCCAAGTTTGAGAAGATTTCTAAAACTCTATTACAGCAAGCAACAGAATGGGTTTTAAAAGCAACCTGCTCTCAAAACACCTGCAATCATCTCAGTAATAATATTTTCACCTCAGTGACATAATATTTTCCACAATTTGTTCTGATGTGTGTGTGTGAGAGAGAGAGAGAGAGAATGAGAGAGAGAGAGAGGGAGAGAACATAGCTTCAGTAAATTTCTCTTCTTTCTTTCAACAACCATAATGAGCCTTTGGTACAAGGAAGTTATTTTCAAACTAGGACTGGGTAAAAAGATTTGGAAGGAGGGTACCATTTTAATTCAAACCTATTTTATTCTTCCTAAAGTAATTTGTGATCCAGAATGCAGTTATCCTTAGATTTCTGTCACTAAAATGCATACATGAGGGAAAATGCTTGTGAGAAATATGTATATTTGGACAAATTGCATATAAAACTACATACACTTCTTTCTCCCTGGAAAGGGGGGGAGGGGGCATGGCTTTGGCTATACTAATGTACATGCTACCAATCAATTTCAAAGCTTAACTACCATAGATCCTTGTGAAACCATGTCAGTGGGTGACTCTTCAAATGTCAACTCTTTTGCAGTGGTTGATACACTAGGGTACTTTAGCTGACAGAGATATTAAACAACTGTCCAAACATCAGGCACTCACCCTTCACTGGATAAATATAACCAGAAAAACTATAATAGAACAGCAACTTTTAAATGCTCTGTATTTCAGGACCATTTACCACATTGGCCTATACTGTATCTACACTGCTGCTACAGAACCTAACATGTTGCAGATTGAGTCTGGAATCCTGTTAGTTACCTACATTTGTGCAAACCTCTCTTACATCCATGTAAGAGTACTTCTTGAGGCACTGTACAAGGAGGATATCCTGCACTTCCTTGCACAATACCTTTGCCTCTAGTTGGGCAAGCTGTTAACTGGGTACAGTTGAGTTCCCCCTATTAACCACTGACTGGAAGCTTGCCTGGATGCACCAAAGTACCATCTGGCTGTCCCTATGCTCCTCGGAATAACAGAGTAACTTTCACAATTATCCAGGGGGTTATGGGTGCTGCTTCTCCACAAGATACACTGGCAGAGCTGATACTGCTCCCAGATACACACCTATGACCAATCAGTGGTTGTGTGATGCAGCTGCACCCAAGAACCTCCATCTGCTCTTGCACATCTGGGGCGGGGGGAGAGAACAAGAATTTGTCACCCCCTGAGCACTAGCAAAAGTCTACTAGTAGAGATTTCAGCTCTAGCAGCAAGCCAATAGGATTTAAGCCTATGAAACATGACATTTCCTATGCCTTTGGCTGGGCTTTTTTGTTGCTTTAGGCTTGTTGCCTCATGTATGTTTTCCTGTTTCCACATGGATGCAGTCAACAGTGTCCAGTGCACATTGCATAGGGAACACTAGTCATAATAGGCAGGTTGTCCTTCAGATAACCTGTACACCATTAATTGCTCACCATACCCAGGAACCTTCTAATGAGTATCTTTGTGCTATGCAATAATAGGGTGTACTTTCTCCATGAAATACATTTTTAAAGCCACAGGTTTTGTGGGGAGAAGGCAAGTACAGTGTGCACGTGCCAACTGGTTGTTCTTTAAAAGCCAAGTAATGAAATTTTCCCATCTATAGAAAAGCAAACTGCACTTTAGATGAAATTCCATGAGAAAGCAAACACATTAATAATTCAAAACCCATTTTAACTTTTTCTTCTTCTCAGAAGCATGGCAAGATCACTATGCACATGTGCCTATACACACACACACACACCTGCTGTTGAGCAAATATGCTGCTTACTCCAAGTTGTTATCTAACACTCAGAGAACACTATTTAAGTGCTATTGATTGAGCATGTTACATAGGGCATCCGTTAAAGTCACACCAAATTACAGTAATCCATTATACAAATTTTTGTCAACAAAATCCTAAACGGATAGTTCTCAACAAGCACCAAATTCTATCCCTAATAAAAATTGATTCTGTTGGTGGGGACCATGCAGGATTTTAAGACTATACCTGTCCCACCGCCAAGGTCTTACATTCCAGTTATTGATTAATGTTTCAGAGGTGCTTTGGAAGGCACTATATTTTATTCTGTCTTCAGATTAGGGAAGTTCTATTAGATCAATGTGGCAAATAAGAAGCTTGTTGCGACAGGTGCTCAGCTGTGATATATGCCCAGCAGCAGTATCTGAAGGTTAACAGAGCCAAGTGATGCAACATATGCTGATTTTTACAGTCATCAGCATCTAAGTTGCATCACCTTTGCAAGTAATTATGACAATAAACAGTTCCTTGGCCTCAGAATAGCCATTTAAAGTGTGCCATTTAAACAACCTCAGATTTTAAAGAAGAAAACATTTTGTAAAAAAAAAAAAACTTCTGTGTTAAAAAAAAACTCTGGTCTGCATCAGTACACAACTGAAGTTACATGGATGGAGCCAAATGTAAAATTTAGAGCGACTGTGTCACTCTAAACACAAACCATCTCATCTGATCCTGGAAAGTAAGCAGAGTCAGTCCTGCTTAAAACTTGGGTGGGAGAACACCAGGGTATACTCCAGATATACTTTGTCCAAATTTCAAAGATAGTACGTAGGGACAAAGCTAAAGCCTCGCCAAAGCAGGGGAGGATGTGTGTGACAACCACACATTTTGGCTGGAAACTAAAACTAGCTAATATTTGTGGAAATCTGTAAAAATTTCTAATAGCACAAAGCTGCCCCAAAGACATAGGAGATTACTGCATTATATTTATCCTAACAGGATACAATCATGTTTAATTTAAAAACCAGGTTTTATTTCACACAGCTGCAGCCGGGCGAGTGCAACCTGTATGCAGCCTGGATCCCAGCAGCACTAATCCAGCAGCTTCTCAAAAATGAGAGCTTGCACAGCTGGGATCCAGGCTGCATAGAGGTTGCACTCGCCCCACCACAGCTGCATGCGATAACACCTGGTTTTAACCGAACACTACTGTATCCCATTGGGGATAGGTCACTTTAAATACAATGTGGTAATCTCCTTATTCTATAAGCAAACTGCAGATTTGCAACATTTCATGCTACCCATCTCCACATGTCTAAGATGACACATATTTAAGACACAGGTTCAATAAATATGTTTATGAGATCTGATTCATTTCAAAATCCAGTTCCCTCAGTAAGAGGAAGATCTTAATATCTGGTCTATTCTCTTCGTAACAGTATAAAAACGTCTTAACTCTCTCTAGAGCAATCAGCCACAGTTCAATATTTGCAAAGCTTTTCAAGATACTTTGATTAACAGAGACACTCTATGTACACAGTATTATTAAAAGCTGATTTTGATCCATCCTTACATTTTTTCTAAATCAGAATCCTCAACTCATGTGCATTGTCTCCCAAACATAAAGTCCTCTGGGCACAATAATGTAACTAAGATTTTTAAAACATGTTTTGTGCCAATTACAGGTTGTTCTGCTTACTGACCAAATAGCAACTGTGTCCTATGCTATTGTTGTTACATTTATTTGTATGTCACAATTTTTCCAAAACTAGGATCCAATGCAGCTTACAATTTAAAAATATATATAGCAAAAAAAATACAAAATGGATATAAACTGGAATTAACCCTTCACAGCATTAAAAGAATTCGAATCTACATTTAAAAACATAAAATGCAATTAAAATGATAAAAAGCTCTTAAAAACAATTCAGTTTAAACCAATACAGTACCCTCAATCCATTTTTTTAAAAAAACTTCCTGTTCTAAAATCCTGTTAGAATAAAACAATTTTTGGCTGCCAAAAAAGGACAGAAAAGGGTTCCTTCAACAGATCCTTAGAAGGAAGTTCCAGAGTCTAGGGGCAGCCACTGACAAGTCCCTAGCTCCCATCTGCATTGTGATGGTGATGGGATGGAAGAAGGGCCTTTTGGGGATTTCAAGCCCAGGCATACGGTCAGCCAGATACCTTGGTTTTTTACATCATAACCAGCACTTTGTGTCCAAAAGCAAACTTGCAGCCTGTTGTTGTTTTTGTTGCTTATGTAGTTTATGGTAAAACAGAGAGAGAAAATAAGAAAACTATTATTATTTCATGACTAAAATAATTAAAACGCTTTCTCAGGATTGCTGTGTGTGTGTGTGTGTAAATCTAGAGGCTCTTATATGCATATGTGGATTGAATGTACTAAAGTGAAAAAATTCTGGGATGCAATTAGGTATCAAATTTCATGTCCAATTTTGCTTTTGCTTTCTATATTTGTTAAAGATCATTCTAACTTGAAACATAGGAAACTGATCATTTTTCTCATCCCTGCTGTCAGATTAGTAGCCAAATGTTGGAAGTCCAGTGACCTCTCCATTGAGAACTGGTGGGTTAAAATTTGGGGTATGTGGTTGATGGAGAAATTGTCTGCTATGATGAGATTTTGCATTGGCCATAAAAAGGCCAATATATTTCAAGAAGTTTGGAAGATCTTTTATTGACTATGTTAACCAACGCTCCCACCGAATCCAACCTCCCTCTTCACAGATAGAGCTCTGGACAGACACTTTACAACTTGGCAAGCCAGACTCTCTGGCTCTTGCTGAGAACTAATTTCGCAATTCTGCTGCAGAATAATTACTCATTGGATACGTACCCTGGGCCCTTGTAGTTAGTTGTTGTTGTTTTTGTCATTGTTATACAAACTTTATGTGTTTTACTGTAAAAAAGCAATAAAACATTTAAAAAACCAATTATTTCATAGGTTGATTTCTTCCTAAGAGATGTTTACATTACAGGGAGCCCTGGTGGCACAGTGGTTAAATGCCTGTACTGCAGCCACAAGGTTGTGAGTTCAATACCAGGCAGGGCTCCAAGGTCCACTCAGTGTTGCATCTTTCCGTACATTGCTAAAATGAGTGCCCAGCTTGTTGGGGGCAATTAGCTTACACATTGAAACCACTTAGGGAGTCCTTAGTTCACCGACAAGCTGTACAGAAATGTACTTGCTATTGCTATTGCTATTAGAATCATACATATAGTGAGCATGGAGGACTAGGAGCTCATGGTTGTATGTCACATGCCCACTAGACCAGTTGTTAAAATAACTCTGAATATCTTACAAATAAACATCTTCTTAAGCAGCCTCAGATTTCCAGCTCAGAGAAGTTCCCCTAAACTGTGTTTCTGCCAAGACTATCCGGCACATGTATTTAACTATAAGGTGGAATCTGACACAATAGACGGCACGCCACTTCACTCACAAAGCCTTTCTAGGAAAGGGAAATGTGTTTCACTTGAAGAAGCAAGAGGGTGAGCATAACATCATTGACAAGAAGCAAGTGACCTAGTAAATCCAAAAATGACCCTTTATTTGTCAGCTATCTAAACAAGTCGTAAAGGGTCCACCCCCTTCACAATGCCCTTTTTGTGTGACTGCTGCCATTATATCATCCAGAATGATTCTGCCTCAAAAGGGTGAAAGAATTACAAGCCTTGTGTCAAAATAGAAAAGAAAAGAAGAAGAACACAAAAGAATGACAGCAGCTGAGTCAGAAAAGGAGCATAGTTCCAAATTCTGATTCCTGGATTTAACAATCGCTTGCTTGGGGAGATGGCCAGCAGAACCTTGTTCAGCATTTTGCTCCAGTTCCTAGAAACACAGAATCAACTAAATAATTACTAGCCTTAAAAGTACTTGTGAAAACATTGCATCAACCCTGTTGGGTCTTTCAGCCTCTTCCCAAATGCCAGAAACATCACAAAGAAGCAGTCTGTGGTTAGGGTTGATAACCCAAAGGGGGAAATGGAAACAGCATGAGCTGCATTAGCCAATCTTTCAATGACCAGGCAAGGCAAGAAGAAGAGCTACATTACTTAAACAGGGAAATAACGTTTGCTTATTGTTGAAGAACCTACAAGCAGGCAGGCGGGGAGGAAAGACAGATCATCATAGGCAAAGACATTTCATAATATATCATTATCTTTAAAAGATCAGTCTTAGTAGAAGATTACATTGTTTACCCCCCAACCCCCCCTACCCCCGGACTAATGGTTTTGGATGAAGAAGAAAGATATCTGAGATTAATCAACTGCAAACAACAGCGTGAATACAAATATACCATCAAGGCACATACCATTTCACACCCTAGGCCCAAAGAATTTTAACTTATTGAAGGCTGTACCTGGAGTAGGCATACTTATGAAAATCCATTTCTTAATCAGTATCAGAATAATTATTTTTAGCCCAAAAACAAAATATATGCATTTAACACCTATGTGATGTAGTTGTGGGTGTAAAATTTATGTGTACATATTTTCAGTTTCTCAATTTATAAAGGTTAAGAATGGAATGATTTTCACATCATAAATCATATCAATCCAAAGAAACGCAAACACACAATGCAGGCATACCTCAGTTAACAAAGCCTCTGACAAAGCAGCTCCTTTTTAAAAAGTATTGTATGCTTGCCAGCCCCCAGCTTTTTCTCCTTATCCTCTATTTATCCAGGAGGTTTTTTAGCAGTATCAACACTGGGAAGATGGTGAAGGATAGCTGGAGTAACATAGACTTTCGGTATCAGCTCGCACCAGTGTGTCTGAAGTACAACATGCAATAAAATTTGAGCTGGGAAAGAATGGGATTCCATCTTAGTTCATCCTAAGGCTGTTGTGTGGTCCTGTCTACAACAGGCAAGGTAAACAGTAGCTTCCTCCAGAGAGAAGAGGGAAGCAAATAAGCATGCTTCACCACTCACCCCCAGCATGTTAAATAAAACATAGATCTGGTCACTAAAATGAAAACCATAAGAAAAATGGGGACTTGGCTACCTTTTTGAAGAAACTTTCAAGTGGTCTCCAGGAGATTCAAAATGTTTTTGTTTACTTATGCAAGACTTGCTTGACCTGGTTGACATGTTAGTTTGGAATTAAAACTGCTGAAACATGGTGAATTGTTCTTCTGTTTTTGATGTAAGAACCTAACCCTAATTTTTTCATGTTATTTCTACCTCTGGTATCAGACTTTATGCTAAGTAAGTAATGACCAGAAACCCATCTACTTCAGTAACTGAGCTATACCTGTATTACAAAATAAACCCTAAATCATTGCTCAGGATTATTTTATATACTATCTATAACTGAATTGTCCAAACAGGTACTTTTGCATCAAAATCACATGGACACTAGTTTCCCAGTGCCAAAGATTTGCAGAGACTTTTATATTATATGTTTGCCAACAAAACAACCAGTTTTGGTAGTCTGATCAATGTTCACATCCCATCAGTAATCAGGTAATAAGTTTATGGGAAATGAGACAATTAAGGAGATAATCATGAAAATCCTTTGTCATTCTTTCTACACAAATGCAGTGACATAAATCAAAGCGGAAATTTATTCCTCCCATCCAATATTAAGAGAGCACTCACTGAAATGAGAAAAGACTAAATGATCTTCTCAGTGTAATTATAACTTTTAATTAGTGAAATAACAAGTAACAAGTTTCCATCATTGCTAAAACAACCCAGGACTGTACGTCTGAAATAATCAAGCTCTGCAACATTCTTCAGCTAAATCGTTAAGCAATATCACCGTAGGATGTTGAATTACAAAATTTATCTCCTGACTATCCTTGCTTTATGAAAAGATTTAATCTCTGGGCTGAAAATTTCCCATTTCTGTTATCTGTCCAAAGGACAAGGAGAATATGTTGGATGAAGAGGAAAATTGCATTCTGACATTTTTATTAAGCCCAGGGTATCATAAAATAGATATTGCCTTTATTTATTTATTTAATATAATCTACACTGTTTTTTAATCTATTTTCTAGCTTAAATCTTGCATTCATTTCTGAAGTCTCTTCAGTTTGAATCTGTCTCCATTGGGAGAGATAAGTTGGAGCAGCAGTGATGCTAACAGACTCCAAGTGTGATTCTAATTGGACTTAGAAAAGAGGGAGTCCTGCTTTCCTCCCTTGTTATCAATGTTCTTGATTGGTTTGCTTAATCAGGAAGTCCCTCTATTCAAGGCTTCAAACTGAAGGTATTGCTGTTACATTTTCTTTTAGCATCAAAAGACTGGAAGGCATGCGATGCTATTGCAAAGTATGTTTTACCCCAGTTGCTATTGAGACAGGAGACAGCTCTAGGTAAACCACTCTAAGCTTCAAGGAAAATGTCTAAAAGAATTAGATACAAGTGTAAACAAAGAAATATTTTTCATCATAAGAAAGCCATGAGGGGTGAAATAGTAAAGGAAAGGAAAGGTTTGTATAGACAAAATACCCACATGCCAGTCAGCCTAGTACCTCCTCCTGTGACAAACTTTCTGCCTCCAATTTATAGACCAGTCACGCAATATTAAGCATGGCCTGAACTAGGGGTGCATCTACATTGTAGAAATGGTGCAATTTTACACCACTTTAAGTGCCATAGCTCCATCCTATGGAATCCCGGAGTTTTACAAGGTCTTTGGCCTTCTCATCCAAAGAGTGCTGGTGCCTCACAAAATAAAAAATCCCAGGATTCTGTAGGATGGAGCCATGGCAGTTAACTGATATCAAACTGCATTATTTCTACAGTGTAGCTGAACCCTAAGACTGGCTTGATGAACACTGACCAAGTCAAGTTAATGATGCCAAAATTTAGCATGAAGTCCCACATTTCTGATAGGGGAGACACACTTCTTTACTGATCCCATTCTGGAAATAAGTTTCAATGATACACAAAACATGAAATGTAAGGATTAACCCTTCCTCTCACAAAGCCCAAATTCCATCACCACTAATTATGCTTCCATTGGTATCGAGAAAAGCTCCTTTCCCTATGCCAGTGATGGAGAACCTTTTAGAGACCGAGTGCCCAAACTGCAACCCCAAACACACTTATTTATTCCCAATCACTTTTCACATACACATATGGCCAACGTAACTGGGGCCAGCAGAATTTAACAAGAAAAATGGCAAGTCAGAATAGTGGAGGAACTTCCAGACAGTAAGAGCTGTTCGACAGTGGAACACACTCCCTTGGAGTGTAGTAGAGTTTCCTTCCTTAGAGGTCTTTAAGCAAAGGCTGGATGGCCATCTGTCGGGATGCTTTGATTGAGATTTCCTGCATGGCAAGAGGTTGGATTGGATGGCCCCTGTGGTCTCTTCCCACTCTATGATTCTAGGATTCTATGAGGTGGTAATGCATCCTTTTTTTGTCGTGGTACTTTGGCTAACTTGTAAGGTCAGTGGCACAGTGCCTGCTTGGTTCAGTTCTCACATTTTGAGGAAAGAATGCCTGGACAGCTACTGCCAGTCAGGTTCCATGTTTAGATGGGCCAATGTTCTAATCTATTATATTACAGTTTTCCATGCTCCAGTGAAACTTCTAATTGATTGATTTAATTTTCTTTTCATACAGGAGCCAGTGTGGTATAGTGGTTTAAGCATTGAACTATGACTCTGGAGAGCTGGGTTCAAATCCCCAGTCAACCATGGAAATCCTCTGGGTGACCTTGAGCAAGTTACACTCCCCTAGCCTCAGACGAAAGCAAAGGAAAACCTCCTCTGAACAAATCTTGCCAAGAAAACCCTATGCTGGGTTCCCCTTAGTATGACAGTAAGTCAGAATGACTTGTAAACACACACCATCAACAAACACTAACAGTTTTCATAGAACCCAAGTGAACTCCTATGCACAATTTAGGAACCACTGTCCTAATCTATTTGGGGAGTCATTTCACAATTGGCTGTATTGTAAATATTTCAACCACACATTATTTCCTTAGAGTTTTTGAATAGTTAAATCCCCAGAACCCAAAATACTAAAAGCAATTTAAAAAAAAAAAGAATATTGGGTGGGGGAGAGAGAAGAGGAAAGAAACTAAGTGCAGACTGCAGATTATAAAATTCTAGCCTTCTGTTAGACTTACTAAAGCTAAATCAGAATTGGCTGAATCCAAGGTACTGTCACTCTGGAATACTTACCATGCTGTGATATACTAGCTTTGTGGAGAAGAAGGCAAAATCTCCTAGCGCACATTAAAGAGGCTGGATATTCAGAAGTGTCAACCTCACACTGACTTGCTTGAACCATAAAAATGTGCTAATGCAGACAACACGCTAGCATAAAATGTATACGGAGGTAAGAAATTACACTGATGTCACCAGAATGGGTTCCACTGATTTGTGCTTTAATTTGAGACTAATAAAGGCAAGCTAAATTAATGACTCTATCACCCGCCAATGTAGAATTCTGAGGAGCATTGCTTATTTTAAATTTTTCTGCAGTTGCTTAAAGGAAGATGTCATCAAGATAGTAGGAGGAAAAATACTTAAGGAGCTATTCACCTCCCTAAACTACTATAAGCAAATACTGAGGATCACATCACACATTATCAGGAAATAATCCTTTAGATCCTTTGTTGTATGTCCCTAGGTTTTACCCTTGACTTATCCATGGGTCATATCAAAATTCATAATTTTGGCCCCCAAACATGTCCACAACATATACATGAGGCCAACTTATAGTTGAGTGTATATGGTAAGTATGGCAAAGTTTACCTCCAAACAAACACATGAAGTCCAAAGCCACACATTTGGTGTAGTGGTTGCACCAGTATTTGCAAAGATCAAATTCCTAAAGCATGTTTTTATACACTGAGGAAACACTATAACACATTTTCTCATACCTAGTGTTTCAGCTGTGATTGACAAAAACCTTTGCAATCACCTCTCAGAGCCACAGACATTTTCATCCTAACTGTACATTTCCCTCCTTTCTGAAAGGCTTTTTCATCAGCTTCCTGTAACAAACCCATTGGATATCTCCAAACTATTCACATTTTCTGTCAGTGTTAATAAATACATTGAGTGAACATGCACTGTTTTTTAAAGGAAAGAGCCATTGTGTCTTATAACAACCCATACTTACTTCATATGAGGTGTGTAGTTATGCTGCATATTCATTGAATGCATTTATTCAACACTGATGGATGAATGTGACTATAGCTTGAAGATGTGTGATGGTTTTATTGAACAATAAAGTGTTAATGGGAACCTTGAACAATTGGTAACCATGCCCTTCTATTACTTATAATGGTCTTTTATCTTATCCACAATCATGTATAATCCTCTGCTTCTTCACAAGCCACACATAACATCTATGATCATAGCTAGACCAGATTTCTTCATGTTCTGTAATGACACATTCTTGCAAAATCTATAGTTGGTCAATAATTTTCTTAGGAGCAAATATCACAAATCTGTACAAGTGTGTATGCTTTTGTGGTGCTTTGCCTGATCCATCAAATAAAGATGTTGCTGAATTATTTCATTTGTTTTCTACTCATGGATCAATAGTTGGGTTGGATAAGGGAAAACTGGAGAAGGCTCCTGTACTTTTAATGGTTGTACAGAAGAGGACATTTCAGCAGGTGTTGCTGGATGCATGTAAAGCAACATCTGCTTAAATTCAACAAGGTACAAGAACCCTCTCCAGTTTTCAATTTGGCAACGCTAACCGCACACACTTTTCCATATGTGACCACCAAACCCCACAATCAGAAACTTTTCCCACCTGTCCCAATGGATACCAGAAATAGTCTACTACTGGTCAAGGGAGAGGAGTTGGGCTGCTTGACAATCAATTTGGCCATTACCCACAGATTGTGCTAACCTCTGTTCACTCCTTTCAAATAACTAATGAGCAGTGGTAACATGTTAGCGCCTCTTCTGAAGATGAGCTGGGTTAATGTGCTTTCTATGGTTTCCTTTGGATGACTTATTATATTGGGTCCTGGAAAGAAAACAGTGATTGTGAAGAAGGGATGAAAATCCATTACAGTCGGGAATATTGTTTTCCTTCTATGCAAAACAATTTAATCTACTTTTCAGAAATACAGTATTACGTCCGTTTCAGTCAAGTTTCCTTCTCTTTAAAAAGGAGACAGAGAAGGAATACCATCCTTCTTTCCCCACAAAAGACTTCTTGAGATCTTTTGGTAGCTAAAAGAATAACTATGAATGGTATTTACCAAGGAACATTTCAAAAGCCTTCCTCATTACACAAATTAATCCTTCTAAAATCATTGGGGAAGTATACAATTATTATCCATATTACAAATGGGAAATCTCAAGCATCCAAGTTAATCACTGGTTTCCTCCAGGCCACAAAAGAATCCAGTTTCAAAATTCAATGTCTTCTAAATCTCTCTGTGCAATGTATTAAAACATTTGCTTAAACATCTAATTACAGTAAGTATTAAGTGTGAGTGTGTGTGCATGTGTGTGTATATTAATACTTCATCTAATTCTATACAACATGGATTCTTATAAACCTTTCTTCCACTTCATCTTTCAGAAATCAAACAGGTGACCATCTTCTCTACTGAAAACATGCTGACAATAAGACACAAAGCATGCAGTTGGAACAACTAATTTTTTTCATTTCACTGGCAGTTTAGTACAACATGTTCCATACTCAAAATGACTGCCAAGGAGAGGGAGCAGGTAAGAAGTGATTTTTATGACTATTGGGAGCATGCAGATAAGAAAGCAGTAAAAAGAGCTGGAAAAGTGATGCACTTACACCTGTAACAGAGAAACAACATAACAAGGACTAAGGTTCAAGCTATGGTCCAGACATAATTCCCCTACCCCAGATTGCATACCATATGTCTAGCAAAACACATATCAGTCCTATCTAAATCAGTTTGTGGAAGAAAGGCATTACAAGTAACAACCAGGATACTACTCTGATTGTCTGGTTTTTGGATGCTGAGCCTGGCTGGTGCCTAGATGGCAGACCACTAGGGAATACCAGAGATTGCCAGATGAAACTAGGAAGGTATCCTGCCTGAAAACTTGTACAGCCATTACTCCCAGAGTTGACAATACTGGACTACATGGACCAATAATGAACTAACAGTTGGCTTCATTATAAGTTAGTTTCCATCCATTCACTTACAACTGTTATGTCAGGGGGACAACATTATCTGTCCAGAATGGAAGAAACCTCCTAAAATCACTATAGCAAAATTCATAACTAGCTTGTTGATCTCAAATTGGCACAACACATACCAGCCGTCTTCAGGCAAGAGCTTTAAAGAAAATGTGTTGGAGGCAGGGATGAAAAGAATATTTTCCATTACTACTTTTTTCCTGAAATTCAGTGCACCCCAGCCAGGAAGAATAACACATCGGCAATAATTGTGTGCAGTTTTCACCCAATATTCACATTTCTCAAAGTTATTTGGGAAATTATTCTGTACAAAATACTCTCTAGCTGATGTGTTATATTTTGTGAATATTCTTATTTTATCATATTTATTTATTCTGTAACCTTTGCTTTTTCCTGGCATGGTATCCAAGGCAGCTTACAACAGTTTAAGACAAAATTTTGTTACACAAAAGTTAAAAAAACAATTAAATAATTAACTTTTAACAAAAGTCTTGAAACAATTTTAAAAACAATTAAAACAATTAATTTAAATTTTAAATTTTAAAAATTAAAAATTTAATTAAAAACAATTAAACAATTCTATATTAAAAACAGATAGTTCAGACAATTTAAAGCACATTTAAACTTAATTAAATAGAATAGAATAGAATAGAATACAAATTTATTGTTAAAAGCTAAAAGCTGTCACAATATAAAATATATCCAAACAGTAAATACAAAAACAGTGTTAAAAAAACACCAAAGCATAAAACACCAAAGCATAAAAACTTAATTAAGACATAATCCCTACCTGTTAAAATATTATTTTTGAGGGTGTAACATTACTTCTCATCTCCCCAAATAATTACTGCCCAAGTAAAAAATAAGTCATTTTTCCACTACTTTTTGTGTAATTTAGTGTGTGTGCATTTGCACCCTACTTTGTTTCCATCAATCTGCTGTTGACATTTTATTCTTTCTTCTGTAGCCACCCTAATTTGGCCCTGTCTAATATTGTAGTTCCTGTATTTGGTATGTACTACACTGCAGAAATAATCCAGTTTGACATCACTTTAATTGCCATGGCTCGATGCTATGGAATTCTGGAAATTGTAGTTTTGTGAGCCATTTAACCTTCTCAGTTAGAGAGCTCTGGTGCCACAACAAACTACAATTCCCACAATTCCATAGCATGGTGTCAAATTGAATTCCATGGTGTCAAATTGGATTATTTCTGCAGGGCAGAGCCAGTCTTAGTGGTAAAATATGCCGCAGATAGGGATGCCATTTTTGAAAGCCCCCATCCAACATAACAACTAACAAAGGTCCCTGACAGTACAATAGTAACAGGAATTATCACAGGAATCAAAATCCTGTCAGTGGTCTTCCTGGCCGCATTTCTTTTCAGTGCAGGGGTGAGTTTCTTGCATGGGAAAACAAATACAAACTTCCACACTTCAGTCAGAAGTGTGCTATAATTTGTTCTAGCTATAGTCTGCTATCACATTCATACTTCATTCTACTTATTCTCTTCACTGGAGATACTTATACTCAAGTTTGAGGACTGAGAGAAAGAAGAGTAATAGAGCATCTAGTTAGGTGAGTTTGCTACCTGCAGTGTATTGTCTCGAATTCTGCATGGAAAGGTTCATGGCTACCAGTACACAGGCTCTTTCTCAATTATAGCAGTTTCATACCACTATTAATGCAATGGCTGTATCCTACTGAATCCTGAGTTTGTAGTTTGGTAAGGTACTGAAGAAGCCTTTTGGCTAAATGTGCCTCTCTACACTGCAAAACTCAGGACTCCATGAAATATTGCCATGGCAGTTAAAGTGGAATTGTAGCACTATACTTGTGCACTGTGAAAGGGCCCCAATTCTTCCAAGTGTTTTGCACTGCGTGTGTGTGCCTTCCTATCAACTTATGGCCACCCCATGAATATCATAGGGTTTTATTACAGCGAGGAATACTCAGGGGTGCTGAAATATAGCCTTCAGCACTTGTATTTACTGGTGATCTCCCATCCAAGTACTAACGAGGGCTGACCCTGCTTATCTCGAACTTCCAAAATTCCTGACTATTGCCTATGCTGGTTTGGGACTTATGTGACCACAAACACTTTTCGTGCCTTGGTCATTGATGTAACATTGGAACAGGTACTGATCTGCTCAGAGACATAAAGCTGTGTAGGTGGGTAAGACAAGAAACCCCTGGGGTTGCATTTGCCAGAACGGATGCTATGTGGGTGAACATAATAACTGACAGAGGTTGTGATCTGTTTGGAAAAACTTTGACAAATGCAACTGAGTGCCTTGTGTGAGTGCATTATTCACACAGTTTCACAATCCACTTCAAGGGTGATTACTTTTTTCCTCCCTTTTTATCTCTAGAGATGTTCCCATTATGCAGAGAGCATGTATGAAGTGTCACAGCTCATATAAAATGGTGCCAGGTCATGCATAATCATCTGTGGAGGGGTGAAGTGGAAACTAGTGCTTCCGCTTGCCTAGAATCTGTAGCTTCATATGTAACCTTTATGACTAGAGACAATGTCTTTGAAACACTGTTCTCCCTCCTGTGTCAATTTCCAAAAATGTTCAAGAATTATTTCTGACTGAAAATGCCATCTAGGAGCTAGTAAGAGCCCCTGCTACTCCAAGCATTTTGTTTGTCACACTCTGGAAGCACATGGCAGAAACATATAGGATCCAGCAGCCACCATAGTGATGTTCAGCACTAGAGATGCTGACAGTGTTCTTTCAACCCAAGCTCAGAATATTGGTGATCAGTGGGACTGGAAGGAGAGAGGATAATGGAGAAATGATGGCATTTACTCCTAACCCTCACACTGCTTTAGGATTTTCTTCCCTGATTTTTAGCCAGGAAAATAAGAATATTTCCAAGTTGACTTGACACAGATTTTGGGAAGCTCTTGCATCTTTCTGTTCAGAAATCAAGCAAACCACTGTTCTTTATTAGACTGCTTCTGCAAAAGTTGAGGTGATTCATATCTCCAAGTTCTTCCATAGTTGTCAAATCAAGTGCATGCGGATCATTCAGAGAAATGCTTTATACTGCAATGATCACCTCAACCTGTGGTTTTTAAATGGAATCAATGAATGCACACAGCAAACTTGAAAAATCCAACTGATACATTTGTCTGAGAGAACCAGGTCTATGTGTCATTACTTGTTTAGCATTTTGTATTTGGATTCAACAAATATAGTTAAATTTTAACACAAATTAATGTTAAGTGCTCTTAACAGAACTGTGCTATTAAATCATTGTAAGCCTCCCCTGAATCCCTTGAAGCTAGAAAAAAGTAGGATATAAATGAAATAAACAAATAAATAAAGATAAGGGAATCAAGCACCTGTGAAAGAAAAAAAAATCAAGGGAAATACACAGTCAAGTCATGCTAGTGAAAAATGATATAGAATACATTTAAGTTTAAAATAGTAAAAACAACATCAATAATGATATTTTTTTAAAAACATTGAAGACTGTCCACTGTAGCCCAAAATGCCGTAACAAATGCTAAATTTTGAAGATGTCAACAAAAGGAGTTGTACAGTGGACCCTTTGTATCCACTGGGGTTTGGTTTCAGGAACCCTATGGATACCAAAATCTGTGGATGCTCAAGTTCCATTAAACACAATGGCATAGTAAAATGGTGCTCCTTATATAAACTCTTGTTTTTTGAAGTGTCCGCGTGTGTGTTTGTGTCCAAACCATGGATGGTTGAATTTGTGGATAAAGAATCCATGGATATGGAGGGCTGACTATATATATATATATATATATATATATATATATATATAACGCAGAGAGAATGAAATGAAACTGCATGCATCTTATGTGTTTGATGCTATATACATGTAATTTGTACTCCAAATCTCTGCTTGAAAATTAACTATCTTGTGTTAAAACAAAAAAAATCCTAAAGATCATGCCTTCACAACAAACTGAAAGCACACCACCAACCACCAAACATTAATGAAAGTCAAGAAATCCAACCGCTGTCTCCTTTCTAAAATACAATAAAAAGATATACCAATAAAAGGAGTCTTTGCTCAGTCTATT
Source organism: Sceloporus undulatus (assembly GCF_019175285.1). Classification (NCBI taxonomy): domain Eukaryota; kingdom Metazoa; phylum Chordata; class Lepidosauria; order Squamata; family Phrynosomatidae; genus Sceloporus; species Sceloporus undulatus. The sequence continues at coordinate 88,010,808 of NC_056526.1, forward strand.
CCCTGCTTTTAAATAAGAATTGGAAGATGCATCCTGCAAGTACTCAGAGAAAATTACTTTCCTACATACATTACACCTATTTGATAAAATTGGTTATTTCTTCTTTGAATTCCAAACACTCTGCATGCAGTTTGCTATTTCTGACATTTATAAGTAGAATAGATTTCAGTGGGAATGAGAAAGAAACACAGTGCATTTTTATAAGTTAACAAAAGAGTCAGACACAAGAATAAGAACAGGGAGGGAAAGAGAAGAGAGAGAAAGAGGAGAAGGAAGAAGAGGGTTGTTGTTGTTATTCCAAATTAACACTTAGGCTCCAGCTAAACTAGTGAGGGAAATGAAGACAGATGACCCAGCAATTTTCCCAACAGCCCTAGAATCACTATACAAGAAAACTATGACTTTAATGTAACAATGAACACAACTGAAAGATCTAAGCCAGATGGCTACTTGCTTCATCTTCGGCCCTTCTGGAAATAGCAGCAATCCAGACGAATGACAGTGTGCAGGCAATTTCCCATAGTCTATGCATGCCTCAGGGACATTTTTTGCCTAGCATATTACCTAGCAATAGCAGCACAATATCCACTCCACCCAGTGCGCAGAGGAGAAAAGCTTGCTGGAATGGGTTTGTTCAGGGCAGCATTCATTATCCATTGTATTTAATAGAACATGAGCATCCACAGGTTTTTGTTATCCACAGGTTGTCCTAGAACCAAACCCCAGTGGATACCAAGGGCCCATTGTGTCCTTAGTGATGAATGTACAGTCTTTCCTTGGTATTTGGGGGGATCTGTTCTGGACTTCACCCTGCAGATACTAAATTTTGCAAATAGCCAAGTCCTGTCTCCCTCCCTCCCTTCCTTCCTCTCTTCTTTAGTGGTGCTCTGGGCCTGGCATTTGCACACCCCACTCCCTCTGCCGCAGCCAATGGACATATAGCGTGCCTACTGGCCATGTCAGTATGCGTACACTGGGCCCTGAACACCACTGTGAAGGCGGGTCCCCATGGCAGCTGGCTCAGACTACAGATCCCAGCGCTGGAGGGAGGGAAGGAGTAGTTGTCCCATTGTCCCAGTACAGGCTTGCCATCCATGAATCATGAAAACCACTAATGGGAACTCCATGGATAACGAGGGTCGACTCTATAACTAGGCAGCCCCTTCAGAGTTCTAAATTCCACCACCATTACCCCGAAAACACTCAAAAGAAACTACACAACCATTCTCCCAAAAGCATTTCTTCTTAAAGCAAATGTAATCTCTCCTTGATATGAAAGCTATTGCTGCAAAGCAATGTTTTACAATGGCCTCAGACATGTGCTAGCCCTCCAAGGACCAGTAATTAGACTGGAGATGTTGACCTGAGTGATATCTGTGTTATTTTCCCCACCCAAAGGATTTATTTATATTAAAAATGTTACTGCAGTGGTATGCAGCCTCAACCCCAGAAAGAAATTCACAGGCCAGAAAAGTAACACTTCAATTGACCACTCTTAGCAGTAGCATCGCTGGAAGAATGCAGGCCGCCCCAGGTGGCAACCCAGAAGGGGAGTGACACCCCAGAAGAGGGGGGGTGACATCCGATCAGCCCCCTGCAGGCACTCCTTGGGCCCAGGTGGAGAGTGGGTGGCTGTTTCCCTGGCTGCACAGCCATTTGTACAGCCACTTTCCCAGCCTGTGTAGCCATTTCCATGGGCCTTGGGGGTCTCTGACCCGGGCAGGCAGCTGTTTTGCCAGCCATGTGGCTGCTTTCCTGGCCTGTGTGGCCGTTTCCATGGACCGGGGGGGTCTCCAGGCCTTGGGGAAGGGGTCTCCATCCCAGGCGGGCGGCCAGTGGCCATTTCCACAGCCCACACAGCCTTTTTCACATGATCCTGCCCCCTGGACATCCCACCGAAAGTCCTGTCCAGGAGCCCCACTTCATCAGACTACAACACAAGTAATGTGCAGCCCTCTCACCAGCAATATACAGTTAGGTCAGTTTAGTCATAATAATCTTTTAGGGGCCTCTCTCTTTAGTTGAGGGCCTAATTATCCTAAAGGCACCAGATCCTGTCTAATCTTGGAAGCTAAGCAAGGTAAACACTGCTTAGTACTTGGATGGGAGACCACCAATGAATACTAATACACTGTATTTCAGAGGAAGGAACTAGCAAAACCACTTCTGAGTATTCCTTGCCTAAGAAAACCCTATGAAATTCACGGAGTGACCCTATGTTGATAGGCAACTTGAAAGTATACACACACACACACACACACACACACACACACACACACACCCTATAACTGTTTGAATGACTTTGTTCTGGCTCTGGAAAGCCAGTCTTGCTGCTTTGGGAGTGCTGTCTGCTAAGTCTTATGACAGGTGCCCTGGACTTCTGCCCTCAAGCCCTATCCTGACAGAATCACTGACCACCACAGTGGTATTCAAATATGTTTCCCTTTCCTTGATTTTATTATTACAGTATTATTTTTACTAGCTTTGTTCATTTTTTTAAATCTTCATTTTGCAAACAGTTCATCAATCAAGGTCAAGGAAATCTCCTTTCTATCTCCTCTATTTGCAGTAGATTCTAAATAAATAGTGAACAAGGGGTTGTGTGAGGCAAAGTATTAAAAAGATCCCAAGTATTTGTAAGATGCAACGCTATGTGCAGCCTCTCCTAAGTTTAGCTCTTGTGTCTCTGCAATTTCATTTGGTGGGTTTACTATGTGTGCAGCACACAGAAAAGCAAAATGAACAACACGTCAGAAATGCAATTTAAAGTATTTGTTTGACAATTATTCTCATCAGAGTCCGGAGTTCATTTTCTTCATACTCCACTATAAATACTTTGCAAAACTATGCCAGGGTATATTTTGTCATTCTCAAAATGAACTGTTGTGCTGCCACAACATAGTTATTTCAGTTTGAGCAATCTGAGGCCTGGGGCAAATATAAATCTCCTCCATCCATCCTGCCACAATATAAGAATGTTCCTTTATCGCCGTTTGAATACCTTTTGGTCCCCACCACCCAAAATAATCTTCAGCCTTAGAAAAAGAAAGATGAGCACCATTGTCTTCCTAACCCACAATCACAACACACATTTCAGTATTACATGTGCTAACTGCATGAAGTATAGTTGCTTGCTTTTGGCGTCTCGTTAATCTTTATTAAATTATGAAGACACATCAAAAGAGTATGCTGCCTAACTAGATTACCACACTACAATCTTATAGCACTGCTATTCCACTTTTACTGCTGTGGCTGCCTCCTGTTGCATTCTGGGATTTGCAGTTTAAGGAGGGGCATTTAGAATTCTCAGCCAGAGAGCTCTTAGGCGTCAATGGACTACAATCCTCAGAATCCCATTTGAATACCTATTGGTCCTACTAAGAGTGCAGCAAATCACATGTATGAATGCTCCTGCAAAAGACACATGCCATACTTGCAAGTAAAGAAACATCAGAGTCACCAGGGACATTACTAGGGGGTGCAGGCTATACCAGATGACATTCTAAAGGGGGTATACCACCACTGCCCCCCAAATATGGCTATGCGCCTTTAAAACAATGAAGAGATGGGGCGAGGCTCAGTGGAAAGAGAAAGGAGAGGCCCTAGACTTTTTAAATAAATAAACATTTATTCTTTTTTAATTTTCTTTTAAAACATCACATTTTACCCAGTTTCCACTGTGATCACATAAAATAATATATGTGTAAATATTTTTAGGCTGTGAATATGATATTGTAATTTAAAGGTATCATTTTAATTTTGCTGGTTGTTTATGTCACAACTATTGCCATTACATTCAATGATATATGGGAATTACGATTTTTGAGTAACATTAGTACAAAAACCCTTACTAAGGAGTCTGTATGGTGTGGTATGGATGGAGGTCAATGGTGGGTTACACCATGAGTTACTGCACTGGAGGATGCCAACCCTAGTGGCAACACTGGGTGTCACACAGAGACACACACACAAATTAAAGCATAGAAACAGATGCGAGAGGTGGCAATAAAATACAGTTGGTCCTCAGTTTTCACAGGGGATCTGTTCTGGACCACCATCCCTGCGTAAACAGAGGCTCATGCATATTCAAGCCTCATAGGCTTGAAGAGCGTGCATGCCATTGGAAATGACACAAGTCGCCCCTCCACATATATTTGAGGTCACAGATCTCAGATCCGCAGGTTAGGAGAGGCAACTGAATTCCAGTTTGGCTTTTATTATTATTGGTTGTTATGTGCCTTCAAGCCATTTCTGCCCTATGGTGACCCTAAGACAAATCTATCAGGGGGTTTTCTTGACAACATTTTTTCAGAGAAGGTTTGCCTTTGCTTTCATCTGAGGCTGAGAGAGTGAAACATGCCCAAGCTCACCCAGTGGGTTTCCATGCTGATTTGAATACTAGTCTCCAGAGTCATAGTCCAAGATTCAAACCAGTACCTCATGCTGACTCTCAGCTTTAATAAGGGGTTGTGTGTGTTTTGTGTGTGGGATGGGGGGGGGGGGATAGGAAAATGTGCTTGGAATAGAAAAAAAGCTAGGGCAAAGTGTGCATCATACAGATGTCTTAAAGCAGCTCATCCTTGGGCCAGTGCTGGTCTACAAACCATCAACTGCTGGTCCCTGGAGAATTTCCAGAAAAGAAAGAACTGTAGTAATGGCATAGACATGGTGCTAGTCTCTGACATACTAGGGAGGGGAGAAGGGAGGGGGGAATTGCTAGCTCACCATATCAGGTTGGTTAATAATTAGTGTATTAAAATCCTACTATATACCACTCCTAACCCTATAGAATGCAGTGAAATACCTATCTGAATAGCCCCTAAGGTGTCTGGAACATAAATCCTCCTTTGAACTGCAACATTGCACCTACCAGATTCTTCCTGTGTACCTTCAAGTCATTTCCAACTTATGATGACCCTAAGGTGAACCCAGCATAGGGTTTTCCTGGCAAGATTTGTTCAGAGGAGATTTGCCATTGCCAGCCCTTAAGGCTGAGGCCACAGGACTTGCCCAAGGTCACCCAGTGGGTTTCATGGCTGAGCTGGGATTTGAACCCTGAGAGGATGGGTCCCACCTGTAGATGACTGGATGATATACTATAGATCAATAAGAGGATCTGTTGCTTGAGGTGTTGATTTGGCTGGCCGTGTCAGAATAATTTGGGATTTGTTAACTTGTTCTTGATTATGGCTGTAGTGAAGTTTGCAGTGATAACAGTAACACAGAGAGGAATTGTTTGAATCACACAGCTGTCAGGGCCCCAACTACTTCATTCGCTTCATCAGGGTCTCATTTTTCTCCTGTGTAAGCAGGGTTCATAAAACAAGCAGCACACACTACACTTCAATTTGTTCTGCCCTTCAGCAATCTCTGGCCAGCTAATAATGTTACTCAACAACTGCTGTGTTCAGCATCCTGCCGGGGTCTGCGTTTTAAATTTCATTCTCTTGGGTATCCTTCCCCTGAAAGGAAAAAAAAAAAGACTCTAGACACAGGTGCACACGCCTACAGCTAGTGCTGGTGGCCTTGGGCATTCCAGAGGAAAGATGCTCAGTTCTTCCTCCTCACCCACTCTGGGCCCCCTTGCTAACTTCAATTGCCCTTCCTCTGCTCTTCTGCCTAGGCCTGACCTCTTTGTCCCTGCCTGATTCAGAGTTATTTCTGAGCAGCATGGAAACCATTCCTCACTTCGGTTAGCAGGGTTGCCCTGTCTACTTCCAACAGCTGTACACCCATGTTGGTCAGACATCCCCAAACCAGGGAGTGCTTCTAATGGACTCCAGACCCCTCTTCCGGAAAAACGGGGGCAGGAGCTCAGGAATCTCCGCATTCCTATAGTATAAAATATGTGTGGCATAGTTTCAGAGCAAATAGCCAGGCAGTGAGGGGGTGGGATAAATACAAGAAGGAAGCTTAGCCCCTAAGAGGCAGGAACAGCTGACCCCATTCTCTTGATACCTTAACTGAACGTTACTATAAAACTATGGAAGTGTTTCCAGTGACACAGGCAGTTCCATCTATGCATACAAACAAAACTCCACACACATAGGGTCACCATGTACATTTTATTTTTCAAAGTATAAAATTTCTTTACACCCAAAAATTTGAATCCAAGGTGTTGAAGTGGCCTGTAGTAACTGGAAACATAATCCTAAGAACCAGCAGACAAAGTCTCCAGTATAGTAATTCATTGTCACTGACCTACAAAATACAAAATAAAACGCTGAGATTCAGCATCAGAATTGTAGATGGGTGAAGAAAACACATAATACACAATTCCTTCCCAACCAACACCCAACTAAGTGACAGGCACAAAAGAGACACATATATCTTTTCTGTATGGCCCAAAAGATAAGTAAGCCACATTTTCTGGCTTCTAAAAATTAATGCTGGAAACCAAGGGAAACTGCCAACAAATACCAGGTGGTGTAGGCTAAAGAACAGGCAAAACTTGTGTATTCCTTGCCTAAGAAAGCCTTATGAAATTCATGGGGTCACCATAAGTTAACAGGCAACTTGAAGGCACATACACACATATCAAGACCAAATAAAAATCTGGAGAGAAAATCAAACATAACCTGGAATTGTTTTTCTCTATCTTTGATATAATGGAGGGTGGGGAATACTTTTCACTTATGGTTGTCTATGTAGCATGGAAAGTAAGAACACCGGCACAATTAAGTATTGTACTTATAGATCAGAACCATCAGAATTCCTGCTAAGAACTAACTTGGGTGACTGAGAACTCACCTATCTGGAAGCAAAAAATACAGCTCCTAAAAATAAGTGTCGAATTTACTGTTCTAAACGTAAGTAGTGGGGAAAAAATGCCACCATCAAAATGTCCCTGTAAAAGAAACCCTGTGGGGGCCACCATAATTCAGAACCAACTTAAAAGCACACCACAGCACCGCATCTTAAATATATGAAAAGCTATGGTGTAGAGTGTCTAGAATAAGTGGGAAATTAAAAGGACAAAGGGAATGTTATATGATATTATTAATGATGCCATGTTGTGTACATATATAGACATATATATTAAAAAGAGGACAAAGAGAGGGACTGACCCACTTAAACCCCTTGCAGCTTATACAAACTTATTTAAAGTCAATGAGTCAGAGGTCATGTCAGCCATCTAAGAAACTGCAACCAACTGACAGCTCTCAGTTTAGCTTCCTATTAGTTGCCATGATCTGCCTGAAAGAATATGAGCACAAGGAAATAAGTATTCTAAATAAGGATCAGTATGGTAAACCACTGGATCTCTACCACATCTCGGAATCATTGCTTCCACAGCTTCCACATAGTGGCTATGAATGGACCAGGAAAGGCTTCTGCCCTGGAAGGCTTTCTTAATATTAAGTTGCTTGTCAAAACTCTCCTGGTCATCTAACTTGAAGGATAGAAGAGGACTCAAAATAAATTTAAAATGGTAGCAAAGCATAGCCCTGAGAACACATGCAGTCCTCCAAGACTGACCTTAGACTATCCATTTTCTGGCAAAAAGAAGTTAATTGTCTTTCTTAGAAACCCCAGGAATGGGAATTCACCTTTTAAATAGGCCACAGGGCAACCCTACACTATTTAACTTTTTTCAAACCCTGTTGTTCAGAACCAGAAACAGACTATCAGTCATTTCTGCTTCTTTCTGTTGCTCTTTGGCATTTCAGCACTCTCTGCAAGCCCCAGACAGTTCCAGGAGCAAAAAACTGACCCTTGGATCCAGCACCATCACCCAGGATCTGAAGTATATTTTTCATTTAGACTAATATTTGCTGGCAAGAGATGCCCAGACACTGTGCTTCCCTGATCTTCCCAGGAAGCATAACAATCTACTGTGAACCCTACAGAATTTCACTCTTCCTACAGAAGCACTTCAGTGATACAGATAATTAAAGAATATCACATGGCCCAAAACAATGCTTGGCATTGGGATGCCATGCACCTCTAAGACCCAGTGGTTTGTCAAGGTTGATTTTGTATTGGCCACAGGTTTCAGTCTCAGAGTGAATAATGCTTATGGCTGTGGTCTTTCATGAGTAGTTCTAACAAGACAGCACCTCAATAAGGCTGTTGAGTAAATGGTATAGTCATTTCTGTGAGCAACTGATTCATACACTACAATGGTATCCAATCATATCTATTTCAATAGTGCTTTGTCTGCTGTTGTTGAAAACATTTCAAGCTACTTGCTGTGCTGAAACAGTACCAACGCTTCCATTCTGTGTGTTCCAATGTCACCTTTGTGTCCAAAAGGAAGCAAGTAATAATTATAATCTGATATGAATATTTTATTATATTTTATTTTAATTATGTCCCATCTATCTCCAATCACAAGACCCAAGGTGACTTACAAACAATTAAAACAAATTGCAGCTAAAAAAACTATTATTACAAAAGCTAAAAAAGGATTAAGCAAACAATTCTACTAAAAAAAAAGTATAAACAGCTTAAAATACGCTTTTAAAAGATAAAAGTAGAACCCACCCCATTAAAAGCCCCTCCTGCTGCTTTGAATTAAGAGCCAAATTTCTGCCTAAATAAAAAGATATTTGCTGCCATTAGAAAATCTACAGAAATTAAAGCCTGTGATGCTGGTGGGACCAAGTAAAAGCCCTCCCTCAAAGATCCTATAAGTGAGACAAACTCATATAAGTAAGTACAGCCTTTCAGGTACTCTGGACCCAAGCTGTATAGAAATTTAAAGGTCATAAATAGCACGTTGAAGTCTGCCTAAAACCAGACTGGTAGCCAGTGAAGCTGTTTGAACAAGAGAGTTGTGTGTTTCCAATCGTCTGTCCCAGTCAGTATCCTGTAAGCAGTATTTTGGACTCAATGAAGTTCCAAACAGTTTCCAAAGGCAGCCCTGTGGAAAGCGTGTTACTGTAACCCAACTGGGATGTAATCAAGGCATGTGCCACCTTACCCAGAACTAACATCTCAAAGCACCTCTTTCTTGTTTGGATTCAGCTGGAAATTGTTCCCCCTTATCCAGTCCATTATTAGCAGTTAGATGGAAAAGAGAGATACAGCTGGTGACAGTGAACCCAAAAACTTTACATAACCTCTCCCAGGAGTTTCATGTAAATATTAAACAGCCCAGGAAACAAAAATGAGCCTAAGGGACCCCACAAGACCACCAGCCAGGAGGGGTGAATAGGAAATCTTCCAACACCACCCAAATATTGGAGTTCTCATCTCCAATATTGAAGCCACTATAAAACAGTGTCCCCCAGTACATCCCAAAGAGGCAGCCCAGAAAGGTACCATGGTCAATAGTTCTGAAAGCCACTTAGAGATCCAGCAGAACCAACAGCAGAATAACACCCAGGTGATCTCCTTGTCACATGCTCCAGACTCTTTTCCAAAAAAGGGATATTGGAGACCAAGGCTGCTGCCACACTGCAGAATTAATGCAGCTTGACACTGCTTTAACTGAAGTGGCTCCATCCTCTGGAATTTGGGGATCTATTCTGACAGAGAAGGCTAAATATAACACAAAACTAATAATCCCATGATTACATAGCATTGAGCTATAGCAGGAAAATTGGAATCAAACTGCACTAATTCTGCAGCGCAGATGCAGCCTAACTGGTACTTCACCATTTGGGGAAGGTTTCTTTTTAGGAGAGGCCTCCTCAGCACAGTCTCTTTTATGCAGGATGGAACTCTGATTGCTACAGATGAGTCATTCGCCACTCTCCCTATCCACTCAGCTTCAGAGTCAGGAGGCTCATAGATGTAAAGCTTTTTCAGTACTCCTCTGCTTTACAGACTGTCCCATCAACCCAGCTGACCAAAACACTCCAGAGAGGCCCTCTGTGCATTGGGGCCTGCTTCTTTGGGATAGGTTATACAATGCAAAGTGTAATTTCCAGGTTGCCCAAGAAAATAATGGCTGTAGCTGTTAAGTGGAAAGGGAGCAAAAGCTTAGCAGGTTAAGTGAAATGCTAAATCTGTCTTCTGATCCCTGAAACCAACTGCCAGTAGCCTTCTATATTTAGGATCCCACCCCCTCCTTACACCTGTCAAACAGAGAGAGAGAGTGCGTAACATAGCAAAGGGTCTCATGCTTTCATTCTTTTAGAGAGCAGCTAAATATATGAAGCTGAAAAGAAAAAAGGAAGGAAAAAAACAAAAGCACACAAGTCCCATCAGTTGCCAAACCTTTGGAGCCTGAGGCAATGTCCAAGTATTGATTCATTAAGCATTAAAGATGCCAGGTTCCTTTTCCTTCATAGCACTCAAAAAGTCCTTCATTTGAAGGGTTTTAAACTTAAATTCAGTTTCTGCTCAACTTTAGGATCCACACAGTGCTGCAACTGATAAAAGCGGGGCAAACATTTCTGGAGAAACTTCACATTTTAACACAATTTGCATATAAGGAAAATTATGTCGAAATAGAGATTACCTTTATCCTCTCTTGCTATAAATGGGTTCTCTCTTATTACTGCCAGTAACTGTTCTTAGAGTTCTTAAGTCTGTAATCACATATACTATCTAAAAAGATTTACAGTATTGTCTCTAATGTGGATCTCTGTTTCAGCTTTGCAGTGTTACACTGCTCAAATATGATACTTTCATGAATTGCACTGATTAAAATTCACAGCCAGATAATCTTTCTTATAGAGTAAGAACAGAACAAATTATGCTTGTATTCAAAAATAATTTGTACAAAATGCAAAAGTAAGCAATTTTTGTAACTATCCTTTGACAAACAGTAGCAGTAAAAATATTCTGATAAGAAAACAAAATTCATATTATCATACTAATCATAAACAGCCCCCGACCTCTAAAAAGACAGAAGCATCATTGTACTCCAGATGCATGCTTCTTGTCACATACTTAAAACTTCACAGGAACCACTGGTGGTAGTACAGTACTAATACCACATAATTTACCATATATAGGCGCGAACACAAAGTACACGCTCCGCACATACTAGAGTTAAGAAGGGGCGTGCTAGGGTTAGGAAGGGTCTTACCTTCCTCACGGCCCCTGACCCTAGTACGCGTGGAATGCATACTAAATGGCGGCCCCTGTCCACATGGGGGCCGCCATTTTGACGTCTCGGATGCAGAGCGTCCGGATGTCGCACGGCGGAAGTGACGCCGCGAACGCGCGACTTGTGCCTCGTGGCGCCACTTCTGGGTCCGAAGAAGCACCATTTCGGCACTTCTTTTTAGCTGTGCCGGGAAGCCTCGCCGTTTGGCCCCTGGGGCTTCTCGGCGCAGCTAATGACGGCGGCGGCAAACCACCCGCTTTTGGGCAGTCTGTAACATGCCATAGTCAACTATAAGTTGACCTCATGTATAAGTTGAGGGCAGGTTTTGGGCCAAAATTATGTATTTTGATATGGCCCATGGATAGATTGAGGGTAAAACATAGGGGTACGAGACAAAGGATGTAATGGATAAAGCAAAGGAAAATGATGAAAAAGAACTTACAAAATTCCACCAGGCATAACTGCTCATGTTCACACTAAAGGTTGGATGGATGAGAGAGTAGAGAAGGGTCAGTGCTTCCAGAACAGATTACACTCTTGACTTTCACCAAGGGATAGTTCCTTTTTAAATAATAGTTAAAGTATAGTACATACACATACACTGACCCATAGATAAGTCAGGGTTTTTTGGTCAATTTTTTGACCAAAATGTCTAGACTTATACATGAGTATATACAGTATATATGTACTAAGTACTTACCATTATTGCAAAAATCTTGTAAAGTGAGCAGCTACTGTGTATGTCATCCCTTCAAGTCACCTATTAACTTGGGACACCATGAACCTCAGGAATCTTCAGAGGTGGTTTTTGTCAAAGTCAGTACACTGGGAAATGCTTAGATGCGTGTGTGTCTGACCATAAGCATCCAGCACTGAGAAGGACAAGGTTGATTATGCACAGCTGATGCTCATAGGCTCAAAGACACTCTGGTGCCTGTGTGCACTAAACCTGGATGATGAAATATGTGTCTGGATTGAACAGGAGGACACTTTAGAGTGTGGGACAGGAAGTGATTGAGTTTGGGAGACCGCATGGTCTGGAGTGTATATAAACAAAAGAGCTTCCAGTGATTGCTTGTGGGTTGTAGTAGGAGTTGGTATTCGTGTGATCTGTATTATAGCATTGGTGATTGGATAGCACTCTGTAAATAAAGATAGCACTTTGGGAGACTTGGCTTGTCTGGTCATTAATCAGCTGAAGCCTGGCATCGGTTGCTGAGAGTCCCCAGAGATTCCTGCATTCCTTCAGTTCCTGGAAGACATCCAGTTGCTGTTATCTCTACTGAGGGCTGTGAACCACGTTTCTGAATTTGCCAATTATACTCTGCTATATGCCAGCATTGGTTATATAGCACAGATGAGTTGCTGACAGTTTTGCCTCTAAAATATAGCCTAAGCACTTGGTTCTTGGTACTCTCCCATCCAAGTACTAGTCAGGGCTGACCCTGCTTAGCTTCCAAGATCAGAGAGAATTTAGGGTATTTAGGCCAGAGCAGCCATTATTCCTATGGGATCTGCTTAGACTCTAAGACCTACAAGGCAGATTAGCTCATTTTCTTCCAACCTAAGTTTTGAGCAACTACTATTCCTATTCAAATGAGAAACTTAAGTTGGAAGACAATGAGCTGCTCTCAATTGTAAGTCTTAAGGCAGAGGTGAACAAAGTGTAATACGTGGACCAAAGGTGGACCCAGTTTCAAATTTTGCCTGTGACTCCCCTTGCTCTCCTCATCTAGCACTGAAACCTCCCTGTCCTCGTCCACTCCTGAAACTGGTTGTTGATCTTATATCCATGCCCCATGTACCTCAGCAGAGCTATCCCAACATGGAAGATGCTATAGGGATTGCAAGAGGCCGTCCCTCCTTATCCATAATGATTTCATCTTCCTTCAGTCCTATTCACATCTTTGAAGAGTTGGCATCTGGTGGGGAATGTATACAGAAATGGGGTCAGAGAAAAAGCAAGTTGCCAAAATAATTGGCATACCATATAGTGAGAATTGCCACTTGTATCACAGAAACATAATCTGATGTACTAGGCTGAGACTGCACATGTTAGCTACATAACAAACAAACTTATTTAAGCAAGTCTAAAAGTTAAGCATATTATATGAGACAGAAGAGACCAAAAAACAAATTCCATCCTTCACTCCCCAATCAACATGCAACTGCATTTTATGTTACACTACAAATACGCTCTGCTATATTTTTAGAAATGTCAAGTCTTGAAGCATCCACAAATTCCCTTAAGGAATGATTCTGCAGTCTATCCCCCTCAATCTAGTATGTCTCAGTGCTACAATACAGAATTTTCCCTCCCCTTCATGTTACCGAGCCTAAATGCTCTTATCTATACTGGCGGACTACAGTCCCTAAATGGAAAAAGGAAACTCAACATTCAAGCAGTTGCTAATCTCTTGTAGTTGTAATAGGATTTAGTACACAGCCTTTTCTCTCCTTATCAGATCAGATGGATACGGGACACGGGTGCTTGACTTACACATTGCTCTACTAATCCTCCCAGTATTCTTGAAGGATAGGTCAGATACAATTGTAGATTCTTCAATATATGTTTTTACATGCTCAGCACACATAAAGAAACACAAAGGTCTCTGAGAATGGTAGAATATTCCTAGAATATACCAAAAACTGTCTTCTCATCCAAGTATCAAAAGGAATGTGATATGTAGCATGGGACTGATGGTTTCTAAGGCTCAAAATATATATCACAGCTGCAAACTTAGCTATAAGACAGCCTTCTTGAGGGCTGCTCCCAGGCAGTGCCCCTGAGGAACTCAAGGCTGTGTACATGACTCCCAAAGGTAGATCTGCTCTCTTTCTGCCAGTCCTTTCATTGATTACTGTCTGTTGCAGACGGTCTTTTATTTGAGTGTGGCGTATGTTGTTCATTATTACTATATTTTAACCAACTTTTAAAACTGTTTTAAATTAAAGTTTTCATAAGCTTAATTGTTTTTAAAAAAAAATTGTATAAGCTATTTTTATATTGTTTAACTGATATTGTGAGCTACCTTGGATCCTATGGGAGGAGGTGCCTTCAAGTCGTTTCCAACTAGCAAACCTATCACGGGGTTATCTTGGCAAATACTTGCATTAAAAGGGGCATATAAAGTATAGAAATTAATAAACAAAGAAACAGTGACAGTTTTTAGAGCACAAGGGACACAGTGGATTATTTTTCCACCTGCAACTTAGCTCAACCTCTCCCATCCCTCTCTTCTGGGCACCACATTCAGGCTCCAGTACCTCAAGAGAGGGCAGCTGTATACTGTGAAAATAATGGGAGTTTCATGCCACTTTAAGTGCTGTAGCTCCATGCTGTGAAATCCTGTGATTTGTAGTTTTGCAAAATATTTAGCCTTCTCTGCCAAAGAGTGCTGGTGCCTCATCACAAAACTACAAATCCCAGGATTCTATAGCATGGAGCCATGGCAGGTAAAGTGGTGTCAAACTATATTGTTTCTACACCATGCATACATCTTGAGTCTACCTAACCTGGAAAGCTACACAGGAGGTTTATCTTCTCTCACACATTCAACCCAGCTACTATTTCCTGGCCAAGCTCAACTCCTTGTGTAGTTGTCAGAAGAAAAATGGAAAAGAGAGCCATGTACACAGCCTGGGGGTCCTCAGAGGCAAAGCAAGCTATGAATGCAGCAAATAAACAATAAACATTGCTTTAAAATAAAATATAAATATACACATGTGTTACAATTTATGTATGACCAGGAAAGGCTTGAACATGAAAGCATGAAACCAGAAAATTTTGCCCCCATCATTTATAGTTTCGAGACTAAGCATATCAAAATCTCCACTGGCATTCATAGTTAAGTCATTCCAGATCTCTGGACTGAGGACAAGAAACTGAAGCCAAGAGATACTGACTTATTAAAGGTCAAGCAGTGATCATGTGGCCAAGATACAATGCAAATTCAAGACATTTTAACTCCATGTTTCATTTGCCAGTATGTATTGGCTCATACTGTGCAATGTCATGCATACAATTAGCTGCATTCTGAAGCCTCCATGCATATTTCAAACAACAACAAGAACATCAACAGAGGGAAAAAAACTGTTCCCTCAGGAAACCTTGTTTGCCTGTCAGATTTTGTACAACAGAAGTGAAACCTATCTACAAACTTTAAAGGGTTGGCTGTCCTCCAAAAAGCAATTATACATAAGACAGACTCACTCTGCTGTGGACTGAGAATATGGGAGCCTTAAACTGACACACATTCAAGTGAGCCAAGATCCAACAGTGTACTTTCATATCCAATGCCAGCAAAAAAACCAATAACAGTCCCCCTTCTACGGCAGCTTTCCGTAGAACCAAAATCCACTGCAGAGGGTTTCCCAGTCCTGCCCCAGAGCAGGTTTTTAGGGTCCATGTGAACCACCTGCATGCAGGGTTGGATCTGCGGCTTCCAGTGCATCTTTACACCTGCCGTTTCGTTCCTCGCCTATCGCTACAGGGCTATTTCGGATGTTGGATGTATCCTTCGAGCCTGTGCAATAGATTTTTCTGGTGGAGCACAGCGAGCACAGAACTGGCCTCACCCTTTAAACCAGAGGTTCATCTGCTGGGGCCTTGGCAAGCATGGACGGTGGCAGCAAGGTCCTCGGGTCGTAGGTTTGATTAGAGTTTCCTTCTCGTAGATGGTTGACCTTACAGGGTTAGATGAGCACCATCTGTCCGGGTTTGGGATTAGAGTTTTTCTCCTAGGATGGTTGCCATAAGGCTAGAGAGCCCATCCTGCCCTTTGGCGCTCTTGGTCAGACCCTTCGGTTGTGACCTGTCTGGCATGGGAGGACCTACCGGTGGCTATTATACTACCACCAGCATAGCTCACAACTTCATTAGGGTACGCAAGCCTCTCCCCCATGACAAGGGGGCGTCAATGGAGAGGTAGGGTCCATGTAGTGCTGTAGGATGCAGGAGGATCACTGTTCTTGGTGGAAGCAGTATGACTGAGCAGAGGTACCTCACTGGATCACAGCCTTTACAATGACTTTTACTATGAAAGCTTATTTCCAAGACCTTATCTGCACTGCTCAGTCTCCATTAGTCATGATCGACTTGAAGGCAGCTAACAATAAATATCTGCACTGCAGCGATAATGCAGTTTGACACAGCTCTAACTGTCATGGCTCCATCCAGTGGAGTCCTGGGATTTGTCATCTGCCGTGGCACCAGAACTCTGACGGAAAAGGGTAAATAACTCATAAAACTACAAATCCCAGAAATCCATAGCACTGAGCCATATGAGTTAAAGTAGCATCAAACTGCATTATTGCTGCTATGCAGATGAGGCCTTAAAGATGGAAAGCAGCTAACACAATACAGTTACCCAAACCATTATATGCTTTACGTTGTTATAATCAGTGATCAGCAAAATCATGCCCAATTCCACAGAGATAGGACAAGAGGAACTAGTCTGTGTATATCAGAACAATACCATCACATTGCACATCAGGCAAGGTTCATGGAAACCCTGCAGTCTGATGCATCCCTTAACATCAATATTGTGCAACTGTGGTGATAATTAATCCCTTCTGGTGCAACAAACTGAAAAGAGCTCAGCCAAATCCTATTCTAACATCTTTAGAGCTTTCTATCAACCTAACCTCTGAACCCACAACCATTCATTATATTGTATTTATTATGTATACATCCACATCTACGTGTGTGTGTGGGGGGGGGGTTATAAACACACACAGAACAGAACAAGACCATGCATCTGGTAACAAACCTTAAGTAGGTAGGATTTCTGATTAGATCCAGACATGTGTTTTTAAGCTTTCTAATCGCTCCCTTCCAAAAGCTACTGTACTCTCAGCCAAGGAAGTAATCATTAGTTTATTAATCAGCTTGTCCCAGGTGACGCAAGTATCAGGAGCAAGAGTTTGTGCATGTCCATGTTAATTACCAAGTGTTAACAGGGCAAGCTGGAAACTTTCCACACTGCCAGAGAAGAGATGATTTCCACTAGAAGAGGGTTTTGGTTTTTTTCTGCATAGAACCAGATCCTATCTGATCTTGGGAGCTAAGCAGGGTCAGCCCTGGTTACTACGTGGATGAAAGACCACAAATAAATATCAGGCTATATTTCAGAGGAAGGAAGTGCCAAAACCACTTTTTGCCTAAGAAAACCCTATTAAATTCATGGGGTTGCCGTAAGTTGGCAGACTTGAAGGCACATATACACACACAAGCCATATAAAAAGTCTTAGGAGTCACACCTGCATGTGCTGTTGTTTTTTAAATCCCAAAAACACAGCTCCTGTTCCAGTCTATTTTCCTGAGACCACCTGTGCCATTTTCAACCCCTGGCTAGAGATGGTTTTAATGCTCCCAGGACTTTCTGATGAAGCCTGGGATTAATGCTTACACTTGTCTCTACTGTCTCTGTTCCTCTTATACTATGGCCCCACTGATGACATTGTAAATGGGGATTCAAGCAAATAAACAAACAAATAAAGGGCAAACCCTGAGGAATAAATGAGCCCTGATTAATGTCTAAGACAATACTCTACAAAGGGCAACTGGGAGCAAAGGGCGGGAAGCTAAAAACTAGATGAAACTATCCTGGCCAATATTTCACAAACAGCTTTTGCAGACTATTCACAAAGCAAAATGGTCTTGTGAAAGCACCTTACCACTGTGAGTCTCCACAATTTAGTCCAGAGTTGCTCAAAATGAGGTCCACGGACAGCCTAAGAGCCACAGGTTTTCAGGAAAGGAGCTGAAAACTGTAGCCAAGGGGCTTATCGCTTGAGCAAATAAGCCAGTTTACCACTTCCAGCTACAATTCTGGATTCGAGATGTCCCCAGATGTTATCATGCCTAAATCGCCACCGATTTAGGCATTCTGGATTCTGGATGCATTCTGGTTCAAAGCCTCACTCAGCCTCACTCAGATAACTTAAGAAGCAATGATCTAATCAGAACACATCTTTTAAAAAAAGAGAACACAAGTACACAGAGAAACAGGACTATTCCTTCATGTAGAAACTAAGAGAAAAGCCACAAAGACATTTCTACCACAAACACAAGAGAGGCAGGGACGGGACACAAAGGTACTGAGGAATGGTAGACTGGTGGCCAAGGAGGTATAGTCAGTTCCAGCTACACTAGAAAGATGATGAAAGATTAAAAGCAGAAGGAAACAGCTCCGAAATGCCCAAGAGTAATCTGAACCCCACTCTGTACACGTAGTAAAAAGCATTTTATTTTGCAGCCTTCTTGCAAGATAAGAACTTGTCATATTTTACTGGGAATAGTAATTATTCATGATAAAGTTTGTTTCATTGAATACAGAATTGTAAACCATTAGTGAATAAGACTTCAAAAACACCATTAAGTGTAGACTTAAGTGACCATCTAACACAGATGCAAATAAAGAAAATGCCCAATTTCTTTATCTACTCCTAGAACATCTGGCATTATAATATAAAAATCAATGCTAGATTCTGATATGAATTCATATTCTTTCAACTGTGTACATATAGTAAGAGATGAGGATCCTTGGGGATGTCAGACACTTATAGTCTTATAAAAATGCACAATCTTCATTACACTTGGAAGCCTGATCTAGAGTCTACTGATACCAAATGAAATATATAGTATTTAGTGATATCCAGAATGAGACTCAGGCATTAACTTCTATTAATGCCACTGGGTACATGCACAGATAATGCTCTAATCCTAATTAAGCACTCCAGTATCACTCTAGCAACTATGGCCCAGGATATTAGCTAGACTATAAACTGCACAACTGATGACACATAGGGGTTACTAGGATGTCATACAGAGTACAAAAAATTCAAGCCATGTCTGGATAACAAAATCCACAATTGTACTGTATACCTTTTAATACAAACCTGCACAAATACACATATATTTTATGAAGAGCTTTATCTTTCTCCAAAAGTCTGCTTCTAACCCTTTTTACAGCATCTCCTTGCAATGATTTCAGTCCTATTAATTTTGCATTTGTCATAGAACTCTGGAATATTCCATCCAAACTATCACTATTCCTGTTACCATCTTACTCTTTTTGAGAGGTAAAAGAATACATTTGCAGTCTGCTACAAAAGCTTGTTTCTTTTTCCTCTCGTTCCTCCTCTGCTTTTATTCAATCCTCTTCCTGCACCCACCAACCCAAACACTTATTCTCAAATGAAAATGTTATCATGTTTGATCAGACTTTGGGGCTCACAAATACGGCCCTGGGACAGTTCTATCATAATGAATTAATCATTTTAAGAACCCAGAGTGGATGTTATGATTTTATGATTTTATTACTGATACTTGTATTGCTGTGTTCTACTTTATAATTTATTGTTTTAAATTTATTATTATAATTATATGCTGTTAATTTTATCATTCTTGTTCTAGCATTTAGATTGCACACTGTAGGCAGAATGTTATTTGTATTTTGTGTTCTTTCACTTTATAAAGTGTAAAACCTATGGTGCTTGATTAATAATAATAATAATAATAATAATAATAATAATAATAAATGGCAGATGACCATACTTCATAAGTAATCCTACTGCTGACATGGAGTGTATCTACATTGCACATCCATAGTGGCTTGATACCACTTTTACATTCTATGGCTCCAGTGACAGGATCCTGTGATTTTCAGCTTGATGAGATACTTACAACTCTTCTGCTAAAGCAGAGCTACTCAAAGTGGTGGAGAGGTGACAATCTGTGAACCATCACATGCCACTAGGTGGTGCGTTTCTAAGAAATTATGCAAATATAATAATAATATGGCATAAATATAGTACCCCGATCAATTGGGGGGGGACTGGTGACACAGAGAAGCACTGCGCTAGAAAGCATTAAAAGTTGCACTGAAAGACCATTTGTAGCTACTCCAGTACCATTCTATGGTCAGTGTATGTTGGGCATTGACCACAGAGTTGCACTGGAGGACCTAGAGATTCCTAGAGAGGTGTCCTCTCAGGTAAAAACAGTGTTTTTGTTATTTGTGGTTTTTCCATATTCACGGGGGTCTTGTTCCCCTAACCCTAAGCAAATATGGAGGGACAACTGTATACTGATTGAATTTTGGCCAGTGCAAATGGCAGGGATTTTCATTTCATTGTGTGTGGGGTTTTCTTAAATTATCTGAACTGTGAATTTCTACCTACTGAAGAGGGAAAGAACTTGAGGAAGATGAACAGAGTTTCCCATCCCTATTGCAAGAAGCCAACTTTTCTCTTATAAAGTGGTGACGGAGGAAGACATGAGGAAATAGCTTTTGACAACAGATCTTCTTGTTCTCTCTCTCTCCTACTCCCACAGCTTTTCCCTGCCTAGTACACAATGGCCAGGATGTGATCCTCCCACCTGGAATATGCTGATGCTGACGTTTGCACCAACTTTGGTATCTGAAAACCTGAATTCATTCTTACTTGCAGGATAAGCAGTTATTGTCTTTACCTCTATGTAAATTTATAACTGCATGCTAATCCCAGAAGATAATTAATCTTCTAGGCCTCACACTCTAAAAACATGGGAAACCACTGGACAGACCATTGACTGAGTGAAAGAGAAGACAATCCACCCCAAAATGGTGGAGGGAGGCTCATGTATTTGAGCTGACCATTAATACCACTGGCTTATCACATATTTATTAATGCAAATAATTTATCTGTATGTTTAGAAAATAAAATTTTAAAAGGAAATATTTTAAAAATCTGTATTGAAGCCACATGGAGAAAATAACCCTTTTAACACAGATATTCACATTCATGCTAGATATTAATTTGTATTACTGTGAGCTATTTTGTGGGATCAGTGGTAAAATGAACAGTGGGTTTATTATCTTTAGAGTTTTTTTTAAATGCCCATTTTCTCATGTTGATTATGTATTCTCTTTGTCCAAAATGCTGTTATTGACTTTTAGTGGGATTCATGGTTTAAAAAGTCATCGTGTAACAACTTATCTAACACTGCTAATCAAAATGTAATTTACCACATCTCACAACAGTCAGTCACCTTATTTGTCATAGACTATTTCCAGCAAAACACAGGCAACCAAATGATGTCAGAAAGAGCTCGTCATTTAAAGGGAAGACAAATGAGTACAGCCGATATCATGCATGGTTTCTTCTTTGATACATTACTATTCCCCTGGGTGTAATAAATGTAACACATTTCATTTTATACAATCTTTCTACCCTCCAGGGGCAGGTTTCTATTGGTGTGGAACTGAGATCTCAACTTGCCTAATAAAAAAGAAAACAAAACAAATGAGTTACTTTGCTTTGAAGTT
Source organism: Sceloporus undulatus (assembly GCF_019175285.1). NCBI lineage: Eukaryota > Metazoa > Chordata > Lepidosauria > Squamata > Phrynosomatidae > Sceloporus > Sceloporus undulatus. Next base: position 88,032,126 of record NC_056526.1, read on the forward strand.
TAATCTTCCATACTGATGGCACAGCCTTCAGTATTGCACATAGGCCACTGTTAACTCTTCATGGTGGTAAATGTCTTCCATCTTATAAACTAGCATGGCAAAGCATAAGGATGTGTTAGAAAAATGTCTTTAGAAATGCATTCATCTAAGGATACTGGGCGTGAGCGCTTGTCCTTGACTTTCATCCCTGAGCCACTGGCTCTGCCAGTGTTGTCTATGAGTCAAAAGTTACATGCACTGATCTCTATATTAACCCTTTTCAGTGATCATGAACAGAGTTGGAAAGACTCTCATCCCATGCATTTATTCAACATCTCTAAGAAGACTAAAGCTATACAAAGACTCCTGCAGTGGTGCAAATATGTACCCCGATCAATTGGGGGGGGGGACTGGTGACACAGAGAAGCACTGCGCTAGAAGCATTAAAAGTTGCACTGAAGCCATTTGTAGCTACTCCAATGCCCTTCTTGGTCAGTGTAGTTGGGCATTGACCACAGAGTTGCACTGAGGACCTAGAGATTCCTAGAGAGGTGTCCTCTCAGGTAAAACAGTGTTTTTGTTTTTGTGGTTTTTCCATATTCACGGGGGTCTTGTTCCCCCCCCTAAGCAATATGGGGAAACTGTATACTGTACTGATTGAATTTTGGCCAGTGCCATGGCGGGATTTTCATTTCCTTGTGTGGGGGGTTTCTTAAATTATCTGAACTTGAATTTCTACCTCTGAAGAGGGAAAGAACTTGAGGAAGTGCACGAGTTTCCCTCCCTTTGCAAGAGCCAACTTTCTCTACTAAGTGGTGACGGAGAAGACATGGGAATAGCTTTTGACAACAGATCTTCTTGTTCTCTTTCTCTCCTACTCCCACACGCTTTTCCCTGCCTAGTTCACAATGGTCAGGATGTGATCCTCCCACCTGGATTGCTGATGCTGACGTTTGCACCAACTTTGGTTCTGACCTGTTCCTTCTTCTTGCGGATAAGCAGTTATTGTCTTTCCTCTATGTTTTCTGCACTGCTTCCCGAGTTTTCTTCTGGCCTCCCCCTCAACTGGGACCCTGGCCCCTTGACGGTGGGGCCTCCACCCCCATGGTGGGGGGGCCCTTGTTTTGGCTGGCCATTAATCTCCCTGGCTTTCCACATTTTTTTGTTTTATCTGTTGTTTGCCTTTTGTTTTTTCTGTCATTGGCCCTGGGATCCTTTTTCCGTTCTTCTGTGCTTTTTTTGTTCTGTGGCTTTTGTGGGTCGTGGTATGCAGTGGTGGTTATTATCTTTGAGTTTTTTTTTTAAATGCCATTTCTTCATGTTGATTATGTATTCTCTTGTCCAAATGCTGTTATTGACTTTTAGTGGGTTCATGGTTTAAAAAGTCATCGTGATACAACTTATCTAACACTGCTAATCAAAATGTAATTTACCACATCTCACAACAGTCAGTCACCTTATTGTCATAGACTATTTCCAGCAAAACACAGGCAACCAAATGATGTCCGAAAGAGCTCGTCATTTAAAGGGAAGACAAATGAGTACAGCCGATTCATGCATGGTTTCTTCTTTGATACATTACTATTCCCCTGGGTGTAATAAATGTACACATTTCATTTTATACAATCTTTCTACCCTCCAGGGAGAGGTTTCTATTGGTGTGGAACTGAGATCTCAACTTGCCTAATAAAAAAGAAAACAAAACAAATGAGTTACTTTGCTTTGAAGTTTAATCTTTCCATACTGATGGCACAGCCTTCAGTATTGCACATAGGCCACTGTTAACTCTTCATGGTGGTAAATGTCTTCCATCTTATACACTAGCATGGCAAAGCATAAGGATGTGTTAGAAAAATGTCTTCAGAATGCATTCATCTAAAGATACTGGGATGAGCGCTTGTCTTTGACTTTCCTCCCTGAGCCACTGGTTCTGCCATGTTGTCTATGAGTCAAAGTTACATACACTGATCTCTATATTAGCCCTTTTCAGTGATCATGACAGAGTTGGAAAGACTCTCATCCCATGATATATTCACATCTCTAAGAGACTAAAGCTATACAAAGACTCCTGCAGTGGTGCCGATGAAGCCATAGCTGAACTTTTATGAAAGTGTCTTTTTGGTCACTATTAAGAGGTGGCTCTTTCTAAAAGTTTGTTACAGTGCCACTATGTGGGTAGTGCAAGGAGTTCTGTATCCACCCACTTGACAATACAATGATTGCATTGGAATTCATTATCACAGGAAGCAAAAAAAATGATATTTGAAAAAAACATTTGGAAGAGGACACCTCTAATAGTATCAAAAGACCACTCTGGAAAAGTTTCGTAATGTCTCAAAAGAATACATTTGAGTAAAAAAATATTGCAATGCTAAATAACCTAAGGCACTATCTTCCCTGAAAAGTTTCTCTCTTTCATAATAATAGAGGGACGTGCCAATAATGTCCCAAACCTGAGTTTCTGGACAGGGGGCCAGAATGAATACCATGTGTTTCATAGATCCAAACACACTGCAGAATAATCCAATCTGAGACCATTTTAACTACCCTGGGTCAATGCTAGAATTCTGGGAAACTGTAATTTTGTAAAACATTTAGCCTTCTCTGTTAGAGAGCTCTGGTACACTGGCCAAGGAAGCTAAAGCAATCTCAAACTGGATTATTTTGCAGCATTTTTTGGGCCATAGTGTATCAGCTGTGATAATTTGAGCTTCATGATAGATAGATAGATAGATAGATGATAGATAGATAGATAGATAGATAGATAGATAGACAGACAGACAGATATTAAAAACTGATTGTAACCAGAACAATTATTGGTCGTCTTAAATATTGTTAAGCAGTCATTGCAATTGTTGTTATTTAGATACAACGAGATTAAAGTATTTCTAGCAGTAATTATATAGTAGAGATATTTAAGCAAGAGTCATCATGCAATTGGTGGTTAAAGACATTATGAATCCAGATTAATTAATGCTCTAAATTGTTTCACAAGGTGCAGATTCTTACACCGGTTAACTATAGCAGAACGAAAAATCAAAGGATGTGCTCTAGCCAAATTTTCTTAAGGATGTTATTCTTTAAGAAAACACCATCTACCATACTAGGCTGTATCAACACTGCAGAAATAATCCAGTTTGACATGGCTCAGTGCTATGGAATTCTGGGAAATGTAGTTTTGTAAGATATTTAGCATTCTCTGTCATAGAACTTGGGGCCACAGCGAACTAGAATTCCCAGAATTCTCAGCATTGAGCCACAGCAGTTAAAGTGGTGTCAACCGGATTATTTCTGCCGTATGAATGCAGCCTGAGTCAATGCAACCTGCAATCCTTTACATGTCTGCTCAGAGATAGATCACCTAGGTAAATAGGATTAACTCCCAAATGAGTCTGCATGCATTCTCCTGTGTGGGCCTCTCCATGCTGTTAGACTTGGGAGCCACCCTAAACTCATATCAATGATGGGATGGGAGGGGCGATATAAGTTACAGTCCAACATATGTAGGCCCACACTGTACCTGTCCCTAGTGAAGAATTGATAATTATTATTGTCCACAATAATAATTAGACATAGAAAAAACCTATCTTAAAAATCAGCAACCAGTAGGAGCTGGTATTTATGTACTAGAAAGCTATTATCTGTTATTGTCACACAAAAGCACTGGCTCCCCAATTCAATATCATGTTCAAATAAATTAATCAGGTAGTAACCAACTTCTAGAGGAGAATGGAATAAAGGAAGGAAGGTGGGTGGTGAATAAAAATCATGCATTTCAGCCCACAGCACGTTTGCTAATCCTCCTGTTTTGCTTACTTCTTAAACTAGTGGGCTTGATTCAGACTGAATGAGCATATGCTACCAACATTTGCCTTTCTCAAGGTATGTGCTGTCATTTTCTGCTGA
>NC_056526.1:88037482-88068569 GCF_019175285.1 Sceloporus undulatus
TGCTGACTCCTTGGTAAGTTTAAGTGCAATTAGGCTTACTTTTGCAATCTGCCTACAACCACTGAATAGACTGCTAGGATTTACACTCCTAATTCCCCAGGCCTCCAATCATCTTTTGGAAAGAAGCAGGTATGACAGCACCATTTCACTTGTTCTATAAAAAGCTTGTGCTGTGTATATGAGGCAGATGAATCAGACTTCCCACACAGATATACACACATGCTCAGGAAAAATCACGGCTAGGCCATGTTCTCCGGCAATGAATAAAAGGCGACTCTGAAGTAGTATTTGGTGAATACAGTCAGAAACAAACAAACCTTTTATCCTCTCTAGAGAAGAGAACCCTGGATAGTCATGCCCTTGAGAAAAATTTTAATCAAATGAGAAAAAGAACCAAGTGATAGTATCTGGAATCACCAGCAAAGGTGTTCATTCCCCCTCAGTTTTAGAAACCCTAGCTCCAACAACAGGGATTTACTTATAAAACTCTTGTTCCATCCTGTGCCCTATCCTCTTTTCAGCTATAACCACACATTATTATCTCAGATGAAATCAGGTGTACCTCTAGAACAGATCTGTCTACTGCTTTCTTTTGGTAGCCAAAGAGTAGTCAAGTGGCTAGGACAAATGCTACTAAGTAGTATCAAGCTTTGGACCAGAATTGGTCAATTTTTTCTATATGGGGTTGAGGGCAATGACAGATCCTCTCTAGCCAGTGTGACCCTTTTTTAGCTTGCAAATGCATTTTGGCTACTAAAAACATAAACAACACACTATATATCACTTTTGAATGCACACAAAAACTAAATTAACACTGTGTGTGTGTGTGTGTGTGTGTGTGTGTGTAGATACACACACAAAGGTGTGCATCAGTGGTCACAAGTGAGCCACACAGACAAGAAGAACTGATGAAAGAGTGGGACCCCGGCTGAATTAATGGAACTTGACTGTAATTTGTAAGGGCTAAAAGAGCGAGGCATCAGAAAGCAAGGCACCAATAGGTGGGGGAAACCTGTACATTTGTGAGGTCTTGCCAGCCTCCTTAGATCCATATGCATAATGAGGGATCACTCCTTAAACATTCATTTGTCAGAACAGCTATTTTTCACACACTAAATCTTTCTTAGGAAAACAGTCCAAATCAATATTTGGAAAATTTGTAAATAGTTTCAGCTGATATTCATCAGAAAGATGTTGACTGCACAAAGTGTGCTGGTGATGGGATAGTTATTAGAAAAATGGTATCGCTTTTAACAATATTTATAAGCATTTGTTCCAAGCATACTTCATGTGCTGCTTCAAAACCAGACAAAAGGATTACTGTAATTAACTGCCAAGGCTCACTGATTTGTAGATACCATATAATGTCAATCTCTTTTATAAACTCATTACAATCCTTGTAAATAAATAGTGAAAATTGTTCAAGAAGCAAGAAATAATCCAGCTCCTGAATGTTCCTCCTGTCTCTGGAACAAGGATGTAGCCTAATCCAAAGATTTCTGTTGGTTAACAGGAAAAGGATAGCAAAGTAAAATATTCCAGAACAGAAGCTTGTGCCATTCACTTGAGCAGTAAATTCCTATAGCTTTTAAAGTGTGAGGATAATCTACCTAAGTGATATCTATGCACAGAGTAGATTAAAGTTCAAGTCCCTTTCCTCAAACCAGGTATAGGTATATTCTTTACATTGGGCAAAGCTAAAGGTATATACACATACCTGGTTTGAGGAAAGGGGCTCGAACTTTAGTGTCTGTAAAACAAAATGCTTCTACTCAGTTATAACAGTAATTGTCTCTGGGTAAAAGTTGCATTACATTGAGGACCCTCTATGGTGTCATGCTTCTTGATAATCAGAAGTCACTCTGTTGGTTGCATTGAACAAAATGCTATTAGCTTTCCATTTTGGCAATATATAGGTTTGTCTGTTGTACTAATGATTGGGTTTAAGGGTGAAATTATCATTTGCAAATGAAATTGTCAATTGTAGAATGGGTTGGTTAATGAAATGAAAAAGGCAGAATGACCCTGATAGTGATGCAGGGTGGCAGTGGCACAGCAGGAATTTTTTAAATCTGGCCTTATTCTCACTATCAGTTAACATCCTACAATTTTTGCTCAAGGAACAAACTCCTAACAAGGTAAAGGAGTCTTAGGGCACATCTGCACTGACTAAAAAGTTTTTCTGTCATGCAGTAAATTACTGAATTTTAGAGTTTTGTTAAGAAAATCCTCTGCTTCACATGGACCAATAAATGGGAGAAATAGGTGAGTTTCTCCTATGCCATGATTGGAAACGTTAACCAGTTTAGGCTTGATGAAAGCTTTGGTCTACCTTATGGAAACATTAACCAGTTTAGGCTTGATGATAGCTTTGGTCTACTTTATGGAAGTCTCAGGACAACAATCTTCAGCTACCACTATCTAGAGAAAAGAAAAAATCTTCAGGTCTAATACCTACTTCCCCATTCTGGAGTCCATACCCAGAATCACCTGAAATAGTCAAGGAAATACCAACCAACTCAAAGCACTACATTAGTAGTCATTTTCACAGAGTAGCTCTTTTAGTAAGGTTTTAGACAGGTAACAAATTCCTTGGTAAAACCATCAAGGTACTTTTTAAGTATTCAAGCAATTGCTTTACTTCAGCTGGGCAAATTTAAGAGGCTGACTAAAGTTCTCACATGTATTGCCATCTACTCATATTCAACAGGTGACGATTCATGTAACTCATTCAACCTTTTCACTATATAATATTGAGTCCATACAAGACAACAATGCATACAAAACAATAAAGCCATAGATTAAATTTTAAACATTGATATTAGTCCTTGAATCAATTTAAACTTTCCATTTCAAGGTTTTGCAGCCTCACCAAAAATGCTTCTTAGAGCAACATGTAGCAATGACCAAGGCAATAAAGAATTTGAGTAAAGACTAAAAGAGCATGGTCGAAATCCATTTCTTGGGAAAGCATCCACATGCAAAACAAGTGCAGGATTCCTGCAAGATTTCTATAAGACTGGGTTGGGAATTGTATAGCCGTCATGATGTTGTCAGACTGCAACATCAATGAGTCAGTACAAGATCATGGAAGCAGCAATCCAACAACATCTGGACAGTCATGGATGGCCAAGCCCTGCCATCTGGCTTATGAACCTGTTAGCATCACTCTCATTGCACACACGCAACATATAAGGCTGTGAGGGAAATGGCATTTTTTCTCACATCTCCACTGTCCCCATAAAATCATTTTCTCTGCCTGAAGCACTTTATTCATGCCCCTGTAGAGCATTATCGTGCGTACATGAATACTACCCCATGCTTGTTGAAATAACTCCTGTGTAATTAATAGAAGATACAAGGCTTTCTGTAACCCTGATAGATCACCATGTTATAATGAGAAGAAAACCCAGGCAGAAAGAAAGCATAATTCACCAGTTTCAACAGGAATTCCTTGTGATCAATCAATGGAAGGCAGCACTTTTACCCAAAATGCCAGGCTCCATCAAAGGTCAATTTACAAAGAGTGGGTTGCGACTTCAGTATCTCTATGCCTAGTTACTGGATACTGAACACCCTGTTTGAGCTCCTCATTTACAGAGAATTTACTTTAATGACTGCCTTGGAAAATTACATTTTGGACTACTGCTCCCAGAATTCCTCAGCCAACATGGCCAGTTACAGTTATCATAAAAAAAATACCAGGCTCTATTGTCATGTAATCTACTTAGGAAAGGAAGATGACTTTTTTATTCTTGCCTATTCCTATTTTAGAGTGGTTTACTGACCAGCCAAAAAGGACTTTATCTTTTAGCCAGTAAAGAATACAATGGGACAATGTTATCTGCTGGGGTTTGGTTCCAGGAACCCCTGTGGATAACAAAATCCATTGATGCTCAGGTCCCATTAAATACAATGACATAGCAAAATAGTGTCCCTCATATAAAATTGAAAACCAACATTTGCTATTTGGAATTTCTACTCATTTTTCAAAACATTTTCAAGCCATGGATGCTTGAATCCATGGATTAAAAAAATCCATGGATAAGGAAGGCCAACTGTTTTGTTAGACAGAGCATCAGAAGAAGGGTTGTTATGTTATAGCCATTGCTTGGCCAGAAAAATGAAATCTCTATGAGTCTAGTTACCAAAAATTCAAAAAGATAGTAGCAGACAGTGAATTCTTGATTCAGGGCTTACTTCATAACCTATAATATTTTTTTTCCATTAATGTTAACATTTAGCATATAGCACTAATGCCAAAGTAAATAAAATATATTATTATAGCTATATCTATATCGCAAAAAGGAGACAGAGGCTGTACATCAGCCTATCTAAACCCTCTCTGCTGTTGTTCCCCAGCAATTGGCATTGCACACTCATACAGTTGTCTTTCAACGTGAAGTGATGTTTTTGTATGCCTTCAGGTTGACTCCAACATATGACAACCACATCGTAGGGTTTCCAGAGGTTTCCTATTGCCTTCCCCTTAGCCTAAGAGAGGGTGACTTGCCCAAGGCAAACTGGGATTGAAAACCTGATCTCCCGGAGTTCTAGTCCAATATTCAAACCACTGAACCATGTTAGCCCTCGCTGTGGAAGTAGTAGATAGCTACCCTGACTACCAACCATCTTCCGCCAATCTGTCTTATTTTTAAAGTCATCTAGTTTGGTGGTTTTTCACTATGCCATATAGTAGCAAATTCCACAATTTGGTGTGATGAGTGACTTCCTTTCTTCGGTCCTGAATCACTGACTATTCAGATTTATTGAATAAACCTCACATCTAGTACAGTGAACCCTTGTAATACACTGGGGTTTGGTTCCAAGATCCCCCATGGGTAACAAAATCCGTGGATGCTCAAGTCCCATTAAATATAATGACATAGCAAAATGGTGTCCCTTATAAAAAAAATCAAGGTTTGATATTTGAAATTTATATATAATTTTCAAACTGTGGATGCTTGAATCCTTGTATAAGAAATCCGTGTATAAGAAGGGCTGACTGTATTCTGTTGGAGGGGAAACAATCTTCCTATCATCTTGCCTCATACCATGCATAGTTTTATATTCTTCTGTTCTAGTGCTTTATTTCCTCTTTTTTCCTTAACCAAACCACCCCAAATACTATGATGAGTGAGCCAGATGTGGGGTCCTTCCCCAGTGCCTATCCAGCCATTAACCTGCAGCTACCTCTCCACAATTTGCCTGTATTCTCCTAAAACCATACAATAGCTTCAAGTTGTCCAATAGAAATTAATACTGTATTACCTGACCACTGTCTGGCCTTGGCCAGTTTGGATTTGAGACCAAAAGAAACACACATACACACAGCAGAGTTCAGTGCTGCTCAATCACTACTTCTCAAAATCATCCCCAGTCTGAGCCAAAGTCCCATTACATGCAGAAGCTGCATCTTCTACTGAGCTGCATGCAGCCACATGCACATTGCACTTTTGACCCAGCAAAGCCCTAAATGTCCATATCATGTCAACCCTCGAAACTATGGATTCTCTCACTCCAGCCTTTGCCTGTCTTTACAGCATCTGCTACATTTCTGCCATACAGAGTTAAAGCTGCAACAGGTTTGATTGTAAACAGTGAATACAGCCTGTAACTTTGTAACTGATCTTTGTGCCACACAAGCTCCCAACCTGCCCTTCTAGGAGCATAAGTGATTATGGTATTAACCTCAAACTTTTCTCATTCTACCCATATCCTAGAGCAAGTCATGCCGTTGTCTCCATTTTACAGAAAATAAACTAAAATACAAACTTGATCATTTTCTCTTAAAGAAAGAATAACTCTATGGTTTCCAGAGAGACTTCTCTTCTGGGTTACTCAGTTAACTGGCAACATGATATCTTCCACTTCTTTTCTCTTAACATTAAGAGTTATTGGGGAGGGAGGGCGATACCAATCTATATACAATGAGGATTATAATGTGGACTTTTCATGCATAAGGACATCAGAAAGGATGAAGGATACAGGTGAAATGTGAGTTACTCTAATGGAGTAACAGAATGCTAATTGTATGTTTTTTCCAAAGTGAAATCCAATGTGTTCAATAAGTCTTACTCCCAGAAAAGTGTATACAATATTACAGCCTTAGACTTCTTTTGATATAACTGTTAGTTTTTAATTTCCTTTTGGACAGTTCAAATACAAACTGGTTTCCTTTCTGTAACAGAACCCTGAAAGGTGATTCAGAATAAGAAAGCAATTAGGGAGGGAGTATATATTTAACCCTTTCCCAGCAATCTACTTGGTTTACATAATTAACATATTTGCATAATAACTAACAAAATCTAGGGAATTAACATATGGCAACCCTAAATTAGAATATTTTACTGAACCATTTTTAATTCCAGTTTATATTATGTTTCTTGTTTTTGCTCACTGATCATGCAACATTTTATCAGAGTTCGCAAAGATTTTTCCAGTGCTTTAGTAACCAAAAGCAAGTGTTTGTCTGATTAAAGGCAAGCAAGTCAATTCCATTATTTCAAAGAAGAAAAGGGGTGCAGGTCTACAGTTTAATATTTTCTGGCTGCTAAATCCTTAATATAATAAAATATACAAATCAAGTGCTAGCAAGAGAACTTAGCAACCTCATTTCTTTTTAGTGAAACTTGGAGTTGAGAAATTCTCAGCCACTTGGTTACCAACGAAAGGAATATGATGCTTCTAGATGCATTTCTTCTCATTGGTAAGGATGCATTTCAGTCCAAAATCATGTCAGTGACCAAACTTTGTGATATTAAATATTTTTACAATATTAAATTAAGCAACTCTCAGGAAGTGATATAGAGCCAAGAGCATAAAGGATGATGTAAATATTCCAGTATTCACCTCTTCTTTGTCAGTTCTCTAAAATAAGCATAGTGCTCAGTCAACACATCTAAACATTTCCACATAACACACATACAAAGCAACAAGGCTCCTGACAGAACAGATGGCCAAAAACAAAAAAGATCTACACATGATATGCACCCAATTGTACCTTCTTGAGTGGTCATATTTTACCAATAATTCTTACTTTTCTTATGATGTGTATTACAACTACAAGCGGCATTTAACATAGGTGATGGGGAAAACCATGAGGTGACACTATACAGCCAAGTGAAAAATATATATTTTGCCTCTTCAGTTTTCATAAAGGCACTTGTCCATGATTAACCGCCACCATAAACAATTACGCCACCAGACAAAACACTTTAAAAGGCACAAATGTGCAACAATTTAATCACTCGTGAAAAGATAATGCAAAGTCTGAAATATTTTTGATTCCTAGGATAAAATTATTCTGGATAACAAAATGCTTCCAAGTCTATATTCTCTTTTTTTAAACCAAGGATTTCTTATTAATGTGGACAAGGACCTACCTATCTCCAAAAGGGGCAGTCCAATTTTGCTTCTTTTGAATAGATCCTGAAAATTTGAAGTAACAAGAAATGCCTTGGGCTTATTTTCAATTCACTTACTTAAATGCAAGACAAAACACCCATTTGGTGGTTTAACAACATGAGGAAGTACACTGAAAAACACAATTAGCAATGCAATTGGAATAATTCAGTCATATATATATATATATGTGGACAAAACATTCCAATTAATTTTAAAAAGCAAAGTATCTTCTTTGTTTCTGAGCAAAATATCCTTCTGCAATTAGTAGAAAGTACCTTCCTTCCCATGTCAAAATCATTTTTACGAAATAAAAGCCAACTGTCCTGTTTCCTAACACACTTAAGGCTCTTGAATAGAACGATTTATCATCAGTTACACATGCAGCATCTCAAAGTTTATCTTACACATCATTTAGCAACAGACAAGTTCACACTAAGCAGAGCTGTCCACACAGAAACAAAAGAGTGCTATGCCATGTGTGACAAAAATGGTAGTCGACTCACACTGGCCAAAGGACTAGGATTGAAACAGCCCAATTCCAGCCATTTTAATCAAATTGGTGTTGACAATATCTGTGTTTTCTCTAAAACAAGCCTGAATACATCTTTGTAGACATTAAAAAAACATTTTTTAAAAAAATATTCACTCATTCACATTAGGCACAGAAGTTAGAATTCAAAAGTGTTCATTTCCAAAATGCTGTTTTACTATATATGTATTTTTCTTTCCCTCCTCAGTCAACATCTCTACACTTTATTATAGTAGAAGGTATTTTGAAAGACAGAAGACTAAATAAATGGAATCTGTTTTCATGATAGGATTATTAAAAAGAAGCCAGGGGCCCCCTGTCTTTCTCTGAAATTTAATTACAGGAAATATTCCTTGGAACCAGTCATCCCCCAGCTGCTCACGAGATTTTGCCTGGATAAACTAATTGGCCGCCTCATTTTTCTTCTCATTCATATCTACCTTTAATTTGGTTATATTTGATTGTACAGCAAGGGTTAACAAAAATCCTGGTAGTATTTATAGATCAATCTAACACACTGAATTAAAAAAAACTGCTTTAAAAAAATTAAAATTAAAAAGACAGATGTCAACCAGCTATCCTTGTGGCTTAGTCCCTAATTGGAAAACTGAGTGTGGCTTTAAAAAGAAGCAACAGTCCTAAAGCACGGTCTTGTAAAGGTTATCACATGTAGTGGATAGAAAAGTATAGCAGGGTTTTTCCATTAAGAGAAACAATTGTACTCTAAGCCTTTTTGCTACAACACACATTCTCAGTCCTGTGTCTTGTAAATCTAACCCTAATTGTGCCGGCTATCCGACGGTGCCTCTACTCACAAATACAAGTTGCAAACAATGGTGGTTTTTATCCTGGCTTAGGCTCCTATTCATTTTGTTCATGTTCCATGTTTCTTTACACTAGATGACCAAAATGAAAGTGTCAGGCACCCAACAGAAAATGACAAGACACTTAAATGTAAGGGGGAAAAAATAAACCATTTTGTTTGGTTAAATAAATCATAGGGAATTCTGTTATTACAGCTTGCAGGGAATAAGTCTTGCTTTTACCCCAGAATGGCAAAGAGTGAACTCTAACTCCAACTTAAGGAAATTAGGTAAATGGTGAAGTGCCAACTAGTCAGGCTCTCTCTAACCCTTCTAAAAAGGCAATCTATTCCAAGCAGTTTAACTTTCTCCTTCCAGCCATGAGGGCCACCCAGCTGAGCTTAAAGAGAAACGGAAACACCAAGAATTGAAATCTAATTGGAATAGCTAACTAGCCAATCGGCAAACCAAGCCAGCGACAATCCTTGGGATGTCTTCCTTTCTGCACCAACTGAACTGAGTACATTTGGTAGTCATCCCTGTCAAACAAGCTGCGGTTGGTAGGTTTTATTCAGTCTTATGCAAAATGTCTCCACAGCAAGCTTTTCACATGGAGATGCTGAATGATAACCATTGCCTGATAAGAACCCAAGTGGTTCTCAAGCAACGAATATTCTTATTTATCCTACCTAGATCGAAGAGCCAATCTCAAACAATAAATATTCTTATTTATAGTTGCATTAACTCCCTCTCTCTCTCCCTGTCCCTAGTCAAGACTCAAACACTGAGCTGCTGCCATTATTATTATAATAATTATTATTGCCTTCATTTTTATTTATTGCTGGGATATGGGATTGTTTATAATTCTGAATTTTTATTCTTATATTTTATGGTTGCATTTGTGTTGTAATCCGCCTTGATTCCCTCGGGAAAAGATGGAATATAAATAAATTATATGATTATTAATATATATATATATATATATATATATATGAATGATGTGAAGCCTGCCTTGCTGTGGGCAAGTTTTATGCTAATAAGTGTCTGCTGCCGTCTTCCATTTGGGCAAAACCAGTCTGGGAAAGCAAATCCCTGGCACAAAATTAGCAGCGTTCTGCCTTAAAACTGCACACTGTCTAGCCGTGTAACGGGACGCTACCTTTAAGATGCTCAGATACCTTATATAGATTTTTTAGCACAGTTTTTAAAAAAAGCAAACAACCCACCCACAGCTCTGGTTTTTGCACATGCGTGGAAGCATGACACACAGAGACATGTAAAACAAACCCTGGACCTGTCAAAACATTCCTGCTGGAAAGCATCCAGGTCGCAATGAGCAGAGGATGGATTAGGATCTAATGGAAGGAGGGCTGTGACTTTGGGGAAACAGTCTTCAAGGCCTGGGGGGGGGGGGGGGGGGTAAGGATTAGAGAAAGAGAGACCCAAACAAGTGTGTGTTGTGTTGTGTGTGTGTTGAAAACAACCATTCTCTTCTTTTTTAATACAAAAAGAAAAGCAAATCTCGGTTGGGCTAAAATAGCCATCCAAGGCACAGGGGTGGGGGATGTAACTGGAAACTTTCCTCTCTGAGCACAGCTGAAAGGGTGGCTGGGAAAAGTCTATTTTGAGCTGCTCTCAAATTCTCAAGGCTAGGGCCACATCTACACTGCAGAAGGAATGCCGTTCAATCCCGGTTTAATCTCCATGGCTCAATGTTATGGAATTCTGGCTTTTTGGAGCCTGGAGGAGAGTCAGGCTGATCTGTCAGAGAGCTTTGGTGTCGCAACAAACTACTGGGCTCTTATTATCATCATCATCATAATCACAATCATCATTATGATTACTATTATTATTATTATTACAGTGGGACCTTGTTATCCGCTGGGGTTTGGGTTCCAGGATGCGCCCGTGGATAACAAAATCCATGGATGTTCAAGTCCCATTAAATATAATGGCAGAGCACAATGGTGTCCCTTATACAACATGGAAAAATCAAGGTTTGCTATTTGGAATTTATATTCTTTTTTAAGCTGTGGATGCTTGAATCCTTGGATTAAAAAATCGGTGAGTAAGGAGTACCAACTGTATTACTGTATTATCAATATCATTATTATTATTATTATTATTATTATTGCTTTCCCCCCCCCAAAAAAAAAAATGGGACACAAAGCAGCTTGCCAATCAAAAGAGTAAGGCAAAAGGGGCAAAATGGATTCAAGTGACAGGAAGAGAACTTCCTAAGGGGAAGAAGAGCTGTTGTTTGAGGAGGGAAGAGGCTCCCTTGGAGAGTGGTGGAGTCTCCTTCCTTAGAGGTTTTTAAACAGAGGCTGGATAGCCATCTGTGGGTATGCTTCGATTGTGAGTTCCTGCATGGCAGAAGAAGGTTGGACTGGGTGGCCCTTATGGTCTCTTCCAACTCTAGGATTCTATGAAGCCTAGGCTGAATCAATAGGAGTATATCTATATCCCTGGGAGAGTGGTGGAGTCTCCTTCTTTGGAGGTCTTGAAACAGAGGCTGGATGGCCATCTGTCGGGGGTGCTTTGATTGAGAGTTCCTCCATGGCAGAATAAGGTTGGACTAGATGACCCTTAGGGTCTCTTCCAATAGCCATCTGGTAGGGGGATGCTTCAACAGAGTTCCTGCAGGACAGAAGGGGGTCGGACTGGATGGCCCTTCGGGTGTCTTCCAATAGCCATCTGTCAAGTGTACTTCGATTGTGAGTTCCTGCATGGCAAAAAGGGGTCTGTTCCAATGGCCATCTGTCAAGGGGGATGCTTTGATTGTGAGTCCCTTCAATGCAGAAGAGGGTCAGACTAGATGGCCTTGGGAGGTCTCCTTCCATCTGTAGGAGCCTATGCTTTTCATTAGAAACCCCCTTTTCAGAGCACCCAAAAACTACTACCAACCCCTACTTTTTTTCTTACCCCCCCCAACACACATATCCCTCTCCCTTTCAGTCCCCCCACAATCTGGTGTCCAGTTTTCATGGCTTCTCCCCCTCCTCCTCCTCCTCCAAGCTGGGTCCCCCTTTTCCTTCTCCCCCATCCATCCATCCTTCCTTCCTTCCTTCCTTCCTTCCTTCCATCCTTCCCTTCTCAGGCAAGAAGACTTACGTGTTGGCTGAAGGGAAGGGCCCCTCGGCCGAGATGGGGACCACCACCAAGCCCTGGGAAAGGGCCAGGCTGAGGAAGAAGAGCCATCGCCAGGAGTCAGGAGCCATCATCATCATCATCATCCTGGAAGGGCTTCAAAAGTTTAAAAATAACACTAAGAATAAATGGAGAGAGAAGGGAGGCTCCAAGGGAAGAAGAGCCACAGGCAGCTGGAGGAGGAGGAGGTGGTGGTGGAAAAGCCCAGCCACTCGCCAGGGCTGCTTGGCTCAGTCTGGGCACCCTCCCTGCTTTATTTATTCCTTTTGAAGGGAGAGGAGGAGGAGGAGGAGGAAGGGTGGGCCCGCCAAAA
The DNA here is from genome assembly GCF_019175285.1 of Sceloporus undulatus. NCBI lineage: Eukaryota > Metazoa > Chordata > Lepidosauria > Squamata > Phrynosomatidae > Sceloporus > Sceloporus undulatus. Next base: position 88,049,685 of record NC_056526.1, read on the forward strand.
ATATAATAAAGGGGGAGACTGGGCAAGAGAGAAGGAGAGAAAAGAGAAAGAGGAGGAGGAAAAGGAGGAGGAGGGATGGAGAAAGAAGCAGCCAACTCCCAAATGGGCGGGAAGGGGAGGGATGAAAAGCCATACAAGGCGAGGGAAGGAGCCTCCCCAAACTTGGGGCTTTGTTATGCCTTCCCCCTCCAAAGGCTTTCCTAGTTTGGGAGCCCCCAGCTTCCCTGAGGCAACTGGCTTCTTTGTGGAGGGGAAAACCCTCTTCCCCTTGAGGCCTTTGGGGCTTGCAAAGGAGCCCCCCTCCTCCCAGCTTAGTCTGGCCACCCTTCTCCTCCTCTTCAGCCCCACACAAGACCTCCTTCTGGAGTGATGCCCTTGTTCAATTTTATATAAAATATATATACAGTATATTCTTTCTTTTCCTTTTAAAAAGCAATACATCAAATATTGCATTCATAATCTGTCTTCTTGAATTCCATATCGGCATCCCACATTTCTGACTTCCCACCCGAGTATAAAAATAAACATGCCTCAGTCGTTTGTCGTTATTTATTCTAACCTCATCGTTTTCATATTTCAGTACTACTACTAATAATAATAATAAAATTATTTTTATCCCACCCCTCTGCGGAGCACAATCGGGGAGGCGTACAATATTAAAATATATATTCCATTTACAGCTCTATAGAAATAAACTATAATAAGCATCATCATCATAATGTAACCTCCAAGCCCTCCCCCTCTTAAAATACAATTAAACCATTTACAATTTAAGACTTGCTTAAAACTGTAACAATAATAACAAAATAACAGTGGCTATAGACAAATCTCAGGTCATCGAGTTAAGTTTTCTTTTGGTGGCCTGGTATCTATTCAAGAAAGGGTTGCCGGAAGAGATCCGTCTTAACAGCCTTTTTAAAGCTGTTTAACGTGGTAATATGGCAGATATCGTCCAGGCCGTTCCATAATCTGGGAGCTATAGCCGAAAAGGTCCTCTGGGCGGTTGGAGACAGCCAAGGTTGCAGCAAATTCCTCCCAGAAGACCTAAGTGTGCAGAAAGAGGCAGTCCCAATGGTAGGTTGGACCCAAGCCATTGAGGGCTTTAAAGGTGGTAACCAACACCTTGTACTGGGCCCAGACACTAATAGGCAGCCAGTGAAGTGATCTTAAGATTTGTGTTATATCATAGAATCATAGAGTTGGAAGAGACCACAAGGAGCATCCAGTCCAACCCCCTGCCATGCAGGAACTCTCAATCAAAGCATCCCCAACAGATGACCATCCAGCCTCTGTTTGAAGACCTCTAAGGAAGAAGGCTCCACTACATTTCGAGGGAGTTTGTTCCACTGTCAAACAACCCTTACTGTCAGGAAGTTCCTACTAATGTTGAGGTGGAATCTCTTTTCCTGCAGCTTGCATCCATTGCTCTGGGTCCTAGTCTCTGGAGCAGCAGAAAACAAGCTTGCTCTCTCCTCAATCTGAGATCCCTTCAAGTATTTAAACAGGGCTATCATATCACCTCTTACCCTTCTCTTCTCCACGCTAAACATCCCCAGCTCCCTAAGTCGTTCCTCATAGGGCATGGTTTCCAGACCCTTCACCATTTTAGTCGCCCTCCTTTGGACATGCTCCAGTTTCTCAACATCTCTCTTCTAGATGTATCTGAGGCCAATTTGGCTGTCATGTTCTGTACTAGACCAAGCACAAGGGTAGCCCCATATAGAGTGCATTACAGAAATCAAGGCGGGAGGTTATCAACACATGTACCACGGTTTCAAGATCCCCAACTTCCAATAAATAAACTAGGAGTGATGCCGTTATTGTGCAGAGGCACCCTGAGGAATCCCACTTTCTTCTTGTGGGCTTCCCAGGCGTTAAGGTGATGAATGTTTTTTGCACCACGTCGAGATCAAACATGATTCACAGCGATAACAGCTTCATTTATCTATCGCTTCATACGACACTAAGCACTCCCTAAGGCGGTTTACAAAGTGTAAGCCCACAACAAGTTGGATACTCATTTTAGCGACCTATGGAAGGATGCAAGCCTGAGTTGAGCCTAAGCCCCTGGCTGGGATTGAACTTGCAACCTTATAGTAGAATTCAAAGATATAGTCATGATAGTCTGTAGAATCAGTAAGTTGAAAGATCCTGTAGCACCTCTGAGACTAACTGAAAGAAAGAAAAAAAATCTTTCTTTCCGTTGGTCTCAAAGGGGCTACAAGATCTCTCTACTTACCACCTTATGGTTTGTGAGTAAGTGCTTGCAGTACAGGCATTTAACCACTGCGCCACCAGGACCATTCTTCCATGAATAACCAAGCAAGAAACAGCAGCAAATGTTCCCTGTGAATGACTGCTGTTTCTTGCCTGGTTATTCCTTGGTTATTCACAGGATAATGGTTAATCTCATTTTAACTGTGTTTTAATGTCAATTGTGCACAAGTTAATCACTGTTTAAAGTCCACATTTCCGCTCTCCCTGGTGGGATAAACTCCTAAGACAAGCCAGTTTGGCTTAGTGTTGCACTATGACCCCGGAGACCAGGGTTTGATTCCCGGCTCGGCCATGAACCTCCTCTGGGTGAACCAGTAGGCAAGTCACACTCTTTCAGCCTCAGAGGATAGGCAAAGGCAATCTCCCCTGAAGAAACTTGCCAAAAAACAAAACAAAACCCATGACAAGTTGAAATGCCACTGCTACACACTGGCTTTCCCAATATAAGGTCAACTTTGAGTGTAGTGGTTGGAGTGTTGGACTATGAACCTGGAGACCAGGGCTCGGCCGTGGAATCCAGTGGGTGACCTTGGCCAAGTCACACTCTCTCAGCCTTAGAGGATGATTACTGCACCCCCCTGAAAAAACTTGCCAAGAAAATCCCATGATAGGGTCTCCTTAGGGTCGCCTGGGTTGGAAACAACTGGAAAGCATGCAACCAGCACCACAATATGGGCTTTCTCTTCAGGGCCCAGTTTTCTTGGAAAGGGGGAATTTAGTGGCCTGGATGTGACATGTCTCTCCCAAGTTGGACTTGGGGGGAAAGAGAAAGCTGGGAGACTCCGTTTTAGGGCTAGCCTGAAGAAATAGAGCCCTCCCTCCATGATAACTGTCATCCTTCAGCCTGTGAGGGAGTGAACAGGCAGGCCCAGCTCCACCTAAAACCCCATGATAGGTGCACCTTGTTGTGTGCCTTCAAGTTGTTTCCAACTTACAGTGACCCGAATGTGATCATAGGGATTTCTTGGCAAGTTTCTTCAGAGAGAGGTTTCCATTACCATCCTCTGAGGCTGAGAGAGTGTGACTTGGCCAAGGTCACCCAGTGGGTTCCATGGTCTCCAGGGTTATAGTCCAACACTCAAACCACTACACTCAAAGGCCAACATCAGCAGTGGGATTTCTCAGGCTGCATCACCACTGTCCAAATAATGCAGTTTGACTGCTGCCACTCCAGACTATAGAATCCTGGGGTTTGTAGTCTAACAAGGTCTTGAGCCTTCTTGACCAAAGAGGGCTAATGCCTCAGGAAATGACAGATCCCAGGATTCTGTAGGATGGAACTGTGGCAGTTAAAGTGGTGTCAAAAACTGCATTATTTCTACCTAATGCTGCATCTAGGCTGTGAAAAGAACGCAGTTTGGTGCCACTTTTAACTGCCATGCCTTCATCCTACACCAGATTTTCCTGGATGAAAAGCAGGGCCAAAAAAAGAAGTGCTTTCCTTTTTGCCTTAGAAAGAAAGGTACAGCTAAGGGGAGCCAGGGGGGTAGGCCACTGGGGCTGACAGAAGAGAAGAAGAAGAATGGGGCCTCTCCTTCCTCCCTCAGACAGCGCCTCGCCTGTCCCTAATGAGCCCCAAAGGGAATTGGGTTGAGAGGAGGAGGAGAAGAAACTAAAGCTCTGCTCACAGTGGCCCCCATGGGACTCTTGCTTTCTTCTCCCAAACAACCAAGTTCAGCCTTCACAGAAGCAAGGATCGACCTGGACACCGGTGCCGTGGAGCACTGTGATTCCAGTTATCCTTTTTCAAACCTGTTACCTTTATTTGCTGGGGATGCAACTTGGTTGTTACAAAAGATGTTGGGGAAAAGAAGCAGTGATGCAGGGAAACAGGGGAGGAGAGGGGAGGTTGCCAGCATTTCTTTGTTTTTGTTGTGTGCGTTAAAATCCTTACCAGCTTACAGCAATCCTAAAGTGAAGCTGTCTTTGCCTAAATAGATCCTGTGTGATCTTGGAAGCTAAGCAGGACCAGTTCTGGTTAATCCTTAAATGGGAGTCCATCAATGAATACCAGGTGCTGTTAGGTACATTTCAGAGGCAGGAACTGGCAAAACCACTTCTGAGTCTTCCTTGCCTAGGAAAACCTCTGAAATTCATGGGGTCGCCATAGGTCAATAAGTGACTTGAAGGCACATACATCCAAGGCAAACCTATCATGGGATTTTCTTGGCAAGATTTGTTCAGAGGGAGGTTGCTTTTGCCTTGCTTTGAGGCTGAGAGAGTGTGGTTTGCCCAAGGTCACCAAGTAGGTTTCCATGGCTGGGCAAGGATTCAAATTCTGGTCTCCAGAGTCATAGTTCAACCCTCAAACTACAACACCACACAGGATCTTGTATTTCTTGACTTGTTTATATTGTCTTGTCTGGCTGATTCTAACACATTGATTTTTCCCCCTCTTTCTTTCTCCCCAGAAATATGAAATGTTGCAAGCAGAAGGTGTCAACCTTTTTCTTTTTATAGATGGAGCTACTCTAGGGACTGATGACTCTTATGATATTTCATCTTATGGGATAAGGGAATCTTAAAGGAACACATAGCATAACCTGTCATTAGCAATACATTCTCAAATTCTGTGTTCACTATGTAAATATTACAGATACACAAATTGCTTCTCCTCTACTCTCCCAAAAAAGCCTGGATAGTTTTGTGATGGGTTTATGGCAGGGGTGTTAGATTTCTGCTTCTCTGGGAAGAAATTTGGTTATGATTGTGGTTTTTCTAATTTAATAAATGGCCAATCAGACAATAAGTGACCATTAGCAGAGTTTAACATGACTTTTCTTAGGACTTCCAAAATAAATATTAATTCTCAACAGTTTTCAAAGCAATCTTACAACAGCCCTGTGAGGTAGGTAAAGCCAGATTGTTTATTTTTCCCCTCTGTTTGTGATATTTGAGAGAACAGCAGTACTAACCACATTTACTATATTTAAGGGATGACAATACCCTGCAGATCTCTTGTGGCATTGCTAGTGTAAAAACTGGAGAGGACTCCTGTACTTTTCATAGTTGTGGACATTTCAGCAAGTGTTGCTTGTTACCTGATTGTATGACAAGTAACACCTGCTGAAGTTTCCTGTTCTACACAACTGTGGAAAGCATAGAGGTCCTCTCAGTCACATCCTTTGAGTAGGCAAACCAGCTCCTTACTCTTAAGAAAAAACAGAGCTTGGAACATTACTTTTCTGACTACAATTCCCAGAATCCCCAGCCACCATAGCCATTGGATAGTTGTGAATAGAACTCAAAATCTGTTCTATGAGGCATTTCTCTCTGCCTTGCAATGGGGCTTCCCCTGGACTTTGACTCCGAGTATCAATATAGTAGCACAAACCATGCAAGGATAAAAGTTATTCCATGATGTCAACTCTCTGTGTAATCATAGATCATCTCTGCCTCTGAGCCATAAAATTTCAATTCTTAAGTGCTTAAAAGCACCACTTATTGTAAAAGAACTGTAGCTCTGTGGCCAAGCGTATGTTTTATATACGACAGGATCCAAGATCAATTCCTCTCATCTCCAGTTAAGGACTCTGTGGTAAAAAGGCAGTGAAATATTTCAAACCCTACAAAGCCACTGAACATACCATGTTTACATAACTGTGTTTGATGTGTCATCACACTGTTGTAATGGACATTATCTTGTAACCACTCTGATGTCCTATTTAATAGCTAGCATTGGGCAGTTGCAACTGGATCGCCAAAGAATTGAGGAAGCTTAAAGAATATTGTACATTCTAGCTGATTTTGAAATTCTGCATTCAGCTGGACAACAATTTATTTATGCTTCCCAGTTTATATGCATAAAGAAATCTTGTACATGATGCCTATTCCAGGCAAAGTGCCAGTCCTCTCAATAGGTAAATGGAGCTCCTGAACCAAAGGTTTGAGACTGTTAGTTGCACTCTGTGCCACTTTGGAAATGAAATACAAGTTTGAATAATGCTTGGCAAGTTTCTATACTTAATATCTTTATACTACTTTATATCTTTAGATTTCAAATTTTCCCTCTGACAGACAAAATGTCAAGTCCAGGGCTGGAATCCTGTTGTTGACCTACATTGATAGAAAGACCATTATGCAAGCAGTTGCACTTTCTGAGAGGTTACACAAGGGTGGTATCAGAGAAGCTTTTAATACCATATCATTATACTCCATTTTAATGCTATGGCTGCGTCCTATAGAATTGTGCAGTTAATAAGGGTTTCTAGAGCCCTCTGGCAGTTAAAGTGGAATCACTGTACCATAATTGTACAATGTGAAAGGGATCCCTAATCAGGGTTATACAAGCAGCACTATCATTGTGCAACGGGTGAAAACAAGGCATTTTCAACCATTATACGATCAATTGTATAATTCGGTGTGTAATCCAGTCTTGCGTAGCTGCAACATAATTACTGGTATACATTTTACTCTACTTGAGCTCTGAACAGGATCTCTGTTCTGGTGGTTTTAGACAATTATGGGTTAATTTATCACAGTCCATGTTTGACATGATAGGTCATCCAATTCATTGCTGATTTCATTAAAAAAAACAACCTTCCTAAGTGTAATAGAAACCACAGCTGGTAGTGTTGTCTGAGCACCAAATTAAACAATCACAGATTAGATGTGAATTGTAGCTGTATTTGAAAAATGTGATCCCCCACATCAGCATCAAATCTAATTTAAATGCCATTTTCTAGCTATTCTATTAAGATAATTGCATGGGACTCTACCATTTTTATGTAAACACTGTAAGGCAGCAATGAATCAATAATGCAGCACTTCATTTATAGGGAATCACAAAACCAGCTAACCGGCCCATTCACACCATTCTGTTTGTGTTTCTTTTCACTGACATGACAACTTCAGGAATGTTATTGTATGACAGAAAATGTCAGATCTCCACTTAGGGTGTCATAGCTATAATTATATTTTAGTTACCATGGCTGGCCATTACCATTTTCTACAGTGAAAGACAGGGATTTTAGGTCATTTCTTTTCCCTCCCTTTGCATTAAATTGTAGCATGTTTGCTGATTATATAAAAGCTTTCATTTTTCTCGGCATTAATTATCTGCCACATAGGAGCTCATACTTGAAGGCATTCCTGCAGAAACACCTGCAGTTAGAATCTGCCTGACACCTCTCATTACCCTGCACTTTTAAATTGGTTCCAGCTCTTCTCCATTTAAATGCATTTTAAGGGCTGTTCTTAAGGATCTGTGGTTTATGCTACAACTTCATTGGCTCCCCCCCCCCCCAGACCTCCACAAAATGTTGTGCTCAAGGTGGTCTGGTCTGGACTATAACTCTCTATATGCTGGACCTTTGGTGACTGGGATCAATGGGAGTCACAGTATGGAACACTTGAACACCAAAGCCACACATTTTCTATACCCACTCCCCATTCATAAACAAAATCAATATTTGAACTTTCTCCCATTGATACCAGAATATACAGTACTTTTCATTCCCGTTTGTTAAGCATAAATACTCGATTGTTCTCCAAATATGTATTAAATTTTCATTCTCTTTTTTTTTTTTATTGCAACTATGTAATGTGAAATAACAAATGTGGAACAATTCAAAACAAAAAGACATATTGGCCCCATACAGACTGCCAAAATAAAGCTGCTTCGGGTCTCTTTAGAGGTATGCTATTTAAATGATGCCTGGGTCCTAAGAGCCCAGAGGTCGCGCCAAAGCCACACTCCATTCCTAAGCACTGGAGGGCAGCTTTGGTGCAGCTTCCAGATTCTTGGGATGCATGCATCATTTAAACAGCATACCTCCAAAGAGACCTGAAGCAGCTTTATTTTGGCAGTCTGAAACAGGCCTAAGTTATCTGTCTTTGTTCTAAAAAGGAATGCCCTCCATTCCTTGCAGATATCTTGTAATCTGTAGAAATAACAGTGTGGAATTTATTTTTTAGGTATGAGAAAATTAAATTGGTATGACTTCTCCCACTTCAGAAACATGGCTACATATCCTTCAGAGTATTTTGCTTTAAGATGACATCAAGATGCTAGCTCCTCTTTTTCCTTTAAAAATATGAAAACAAAACACAATGCCTTCTTTCTCCTTCTAATATGGGCAATATGGACAAAACGTGCTTTTATCTTTCATTTAACTAATGACAACTTTTCACAGGGAATGAAAGCAACAAAAATATGACAGATGGCAAGGTGAGAAGGGGATGTAGCTACAGATTTCTAACCATGGCATTGATTGTATTTTCAGATTAAAATAGAGCCAATAAACCTTTTCAATAAAGCTGCTTTAACCTCACCCAACAAATCTTGGAGGCAGCCCAAAACATGGAATTAATTCATTAAAATTTAATTTGTTACCCATAATTCATTCTAATTTTGACAACTAATTTAAAAGTCATTATTTTATTCATTTTTTAGCATCAAAGTGTTAACAATTAACATTTGCATTAGTATATTTCATTATTTGAGGGAGTAATTTTGGAAGTTGGTGATCATTGGCTATTTTTTAGTAATTTTAATTAATGTTTTTTAATTTAAAAGAAATGTGTCACTAACAGTTTATATAATTAATTAATTCTTATTATACACCAAACAAATGAACATCAACAAATTAACTTTTTGAATTAACACTAATGAACTAGCTTTGATTCTTGTATCCATGCTCTGAGCCTCCTAGCAAATGTGACATTTGCCCAAAAATATTTGGAAAAGTTGAAATGGTAGAGAAAAAGACTACAGTCAGCCCTTCTTATACACAGATTTTTTATACACGGATTCAAGCATCCATGGTTTGAAAATGTTCCAAAAAAAGTATAAATTTCAAATATCAAACCTTGATTTTCCATTTTTTATAAAGGACACCATTTTGCTATATCATTATATTTAATGGGACTTGAGCATCCACGGATTTTGTTATCCACGGGGGATCTTGGAACCAAACCCCAGCATATAACAAGGTCCACTGTACTGATACTTGCCTGTACATCTCATCCTAAACAGCCTTACATGTGCTTCATTGTACTCCAGAGCATGGATACATAGGATTGCTGCCTATGAATTATGATGAAAGATAATATCTCCCATTACCAAAGTAGATTGGAAGGTCAATTATGCTGAAAAAGTGCAGAGAATAAATTAGCAATAGGACAATTGGAGAAAGAATGAGCAGTTACATAGGATTACAGGGAAAGTCATCCGAGGAAAATGCTGAAGTGGCTACAGATCTTCTCCTTTATTTAAAACTGTGTCTTTCCACTCTTTCATTTCAAATTTCCAAGGCCATTTATAAGAACAAAGTTGAAACCTTTATGTTTTCTTTGACAATGATATCAACCATATTAGTTCAGATTGTAGTTCTATAGGTTACACCTATTATTTCAGTGCTATATAATTTAAAAGTTACCATTTTTAATCCTCATAATTTGTAGGGCTTTGCCTGTTCAAAATGCACAATCACACAGAGATGTGTATGATGCTTGCTCCCCGTCAGGTTAAGAGGTAAGAGTAGGATGCATTTTGTAAAGATTTTATGGGTGTCAGAAGTGAATCAGCAAACCTTTCCTACTCGTGGCTTTTGTGCATTTTGAAAAAGTGTTTATGCCCCCTCACACACACATATATTTTCATACCCACTCATTTCTGTTATGCAGCTCCCAAGGTAGCTTACAACAAAGATTAAAAGGTAACTCAATCCTGACATTTCGCCAGCATCTGTGGCTGGCAGCTTCAGAGAAATCTTCGCTGAAGATGCCAGCCACAGATGCTGGCGAAACATCAGGAATAAACTCTTCTAGAACATGGCCAGATAGCCCGAAAAACCCACAAAAAACTCTGAACTGCTTCTTAAACTGGCACACTCATCCCAAATTCTGCTTTGCACCTCCCCTTTTATAGTCACTCCTCTGGCAGTCCCCACCTTTACAGCCAGCCTGAACCCGGACTGGCTGTTGGAGAAAACAACTCTGACTAGTGCCTTGCTACAGCAGAGTTCAATTCCCACTCAGTCATGAAACCCACTGGGTGCCCTTGGGCAAGAATTCACATGCTCTCAGCCTCAGGGGAAGGCAATGGCAAACTTTCTCTGAACAAGTCTTGCCAAGCAAGCCCCACAATAGGGTTGCCATAAGTCAGGGATGACACGAAGACACACAATGACATCCTTTCACATTTGATGAAAGGGAATTTATACTCTGGTATCTATATCTGGAGACTGAATATGACATGAGAGCTGGGGGTGGAGAAGAACCTGAGGTTACTTTATGAGACTACAGTCACCAGAATCCCTTAGCTATTGTGGCCACATGCACTGTTCTGGAAATATGTAGTTCAGTAAATAGATAAATAATTGGTCTAAATAAATAAATAGTTTTTCCAACTCCCTGACTACTGCTTCTCATACGTAGGCCCAATACAGACAGGCCGAAATAAAGCTGCATTGGGTCACTTTGGAGATATGTTGTTTAAATTATGCATGTGTCCTAAGAGTCCAGAAGCTGTGCCAAAGCTGTGCTCCCGGCCTTAGAACCAGATTGTGGCTTTGGCATGGCTTCTGGACTCTTAGGACACGTGCATCATTTAAACAGCATACCTCCAAAGTGACCCGAAGGAGCTTTATTTTGGCCTGTCTGTATGGGGCCGTAGAGAATCTATGTGTGGCCCTATGGGCTGTTTCCTGGCTGCTTCTGAATGTTCATTTCAGTGTAGGGAAACAATGTCAGAAGATGCTCAAACTCAATATTGAATTGCCTTAGGCCTGAGCATTTGCTTCATATGGGAAAACCAGTTCCCTGGGCTCTATGCTCACCACTGTTTTCAGCTCAGCCAAACACAAACCTGCCATTACTCCCACATAAATGCAGCATCTTTGTCTAAGCGCTGTCTTTGGTTTCCCAGAAGCCACACTCCAGTATAAATCCAACTAAGGCTCATGTTTTTAATAACATTGCTAGCTCTGCTTATTCTCTTGGGTTTCTTCGACATGATTTACTGAAGGGAGAAAAAACATTTCTTTCTTCATTGTATTCTGTATTCAATTAGCTTCATGCAATTAAGCTTTTTGAGTAACAGGAATGGTACACATGTTCAAGGCTAAGGCCCTGCCTTCCAGAAGTGATTTAAAGATTGACCACAATTCCTGGCTATTTGTTTTTCTTCCTTCCTCTTCATTATCCTCTCTTTTGGCCTTTCTTGGCCTTCTCACCTTTCCTTTGATACCATTTTAAAAGTGTCAGGATTCACTCATTATCATATGTCAAAAGAGACAAAAGGCGAGAGGGGAAACAAGAGTCAGAAGTGAAAGGATGAACTGCCTAATAGGCATAAAATGTCAAAAATGAAGATTAAGTGGAAAACCAGAGAAGAATAAGGGACAAAGCAAAGAAAGGAGAAAATGAGCTGGACAAGCATTCAGAAGCAGAAGTTATGAAGGAACTAAATTTTACAAAAACGATTTGAAGGAAGGAAGGTGAAGAATGAAGCGAACAATGGACAGAGAGATGCATTCATTCAATAAAGTATTTAATGGACAATTGAATTATGGGAGGAAAATGTTACACAAAATGAGAATAACAGAAGAGAAAAATTAGGGATGGTTTGAGAAAATGAAATATGGATGTAATATTTAGCAACGAGGAGAAAGAATATGCTGTAGGTGGAGGGGGGGTTACAAGCTCTTTTATTCCAAATACAGTATGGCATTTTGCCTGACTAAAGTACCTTCTCCATCAGTGCTTATAACAGATTGAGCAGTACTCTATGTTTACAAAACATAGTAATTTGTCTCTCAGTAAAATTGTCCAAGGCAAGTCACGTATTTCAATTCTACTCCAGTTATTTAAAAGGATAAAACTTAAGTCTTTGGTGCAAGCAGGGGAAGGTGATGCATGTTAAAACTTGGGACCCCCAGTGCATTCACTTGGCATTGAAACATTAAGGCTGCAATCATTAAGTATATTTACTAGAGAGTAGGCTTCACTAAAACAGTGGGAACTAATTGTGTGTAAACACACATAGGAATACATTGCAAGGAGCACTGTTGCCTGAATGAAGGTTGTAGTGCCATTAGTAGGCAGAGAGGGAATCCTTAATTTCCCCAACTATTACCTCATGGGTGAATAGAAAACAGCTCAAGCATCCTGAATTGGTCATATAGGGGCTTGACAGATAGCCCCAAAAGAGTGTCCTGTGGCTGCCTGTTTTTATGCTGCAAGGAGGCTGCACCAACCAAATGGCACGGCCTCCGTCAGGACTAAAAAGAACCCACTGAGAGCAGGTTCTTTTTATTCCATGTGCAGGGTGCCATTGTTGCACCACTGGCATACTTCTGTGGGCCAATGATACACACACAATGTGGCAACGTTTGGATGCTGTGTCATGCCTGCGTCATCATGGCGGTCCCCATGTGGATGGGGCTGAGCCATGATGGCACCGGTGGTGCGTGGTACGGCTTGGGAGCCTGCAGACGCTCTCCACTCCTGAGCCCTAAAATCGGTCCCAGACCACCGCTTTCTGACAGTCTGTACCGGGCCATAGATATGTGGAGGAAAATGCACCATAAGGTACAATGGCCACTGATTGTTCAAGACTTTATAAGCAGTGGCTAGCACTTATGGCTAGAGAAGCCCAACTAAGCAAAAATAGAGAGACTCAGTAATGTGTGAACACCCCACACCAAGCATAAGTCAGATTACAGCATTTGTAACTATAACCCCCAAAGAGGATTGGCCCAAGGCATTTTGCTAAATGTGGTAAAGAACAAGATGTTGCCCCTTCTCAATTCACACTGACTGGAAGTTGACTGGACTGGCAATTGGATCTAACTGGGAATATGTTAACTACCACACTTGTGGCAGCAGGGTAGTATTAGGGGCCCCAGGACAAGTTGAATGCTGCATACAAATTGAATGCTCCTGGGGAATTCAGGAGGACCAGCCAGGAAACAGCTACTCTTGTCCCATCCTAATTTCTACTGCTTCAAGGGGCCCTTTCAACATAATTGTATGTATGTGTCTTCAAGTCACCTGTTGAGTTATTGCAGCTCCATGAATTTGATAGGATTTTCTTAGACAAGGAATATTCAGAGGTGGCTTTGCAAGTTTCTTTTGAAATATAGTCTACAGCACCTGGTATTTGTCCAAGTAAGAACCAAGGCTGACTCTGTTTAGATCCCAAGTTCAGATGGATCTGTTGCCTTTAAGGCATTTAGGCCCACATGCAACACAATTATGGCACTATGAATCCACTTTAACTGACTATCTGCATCCTATGGAATCTTTGGGTTTGTATTTTGGGGAGGCGCTAGAGCTCTCTGGCTGCAATTTCTAAAATACTTACTTAAACTGGAGAGCCCGGGATTCCATATGATGGAACCATGGCAGTTAAACGGGAATCATAACACTATAATTATGTACCATGAAAGGGCCCTAGCTGTTGCATGTCAGCATTTGCTGCCTCTCTTTACCTAACAACAAAGTGGGCCTTCCCTTTGAATGACCTTCAGCTAGAATCCATTACAGCCATCGTGGCATGGAGTAACCCTTGTATGCATGAAAGTGACCAACCCTTTGTCATACAGCTTGGATTCAGCTTATTGAATAGAACTGTAGATGTGCAAAACCTTACTGATTAATCATAGATGTTTCTGAGTTTCTTGAAAGTGGAAGACCATATTAAGGATACTAAAGCCGATGGGATTTATTTAATATTCCAACACAGCCACGTAATGTTATCAGGATTGTTACCAAATTGTTACCTTGGATGTTAGCCAATGACTGATTGTTAACTTTTAAACTGTTTTCCAGAGCTCTCAAAAAACCTAACAGGGACTTCTTGGGCAGGAGAATAGCATGTGATGAAGAATGTAGATGCAGGAAGAGGAGGAGGAGAAGAACACTTTGTTAAAAATCCTCTTTTCCCAGCACTGGGACTCAGAGTGGCTTACAAAAAATAAAACATATACACCTAAAAATCCACAGCCTACAAAAGCTAAAATACAACCAAACTATCAAAACAATTAAAAGCATACCCAGCACTTCTCCCCCACAAACTATGCTAGAGATAGCACAGGTATTTATGATTTTTAAAGGGAATAGCGTTTTATGACATCTCAACCCAAGGTGATAATTAATGGTGCCCTCGCCCCCCCCCAAAAAAAACGGGATTCATAAACTAATACAATTCCGTTTAAAGGTAGTCCACAATATTGGCTTGTACAGGTGAACCTAACTGTAATTCTGAGTTGCGGATCAAAAGTCTTCCCATAAGCTGTCACCTTCTTGCATAGTGCACCTACATGCACATCGAAAGGCACGAAGCAGGAATGAACAGCCTGCCAGCATCAGCACACTGCTTGCTCACATCCTAGCTTATTAAGCCATAATTATTTGGCTTAAAGTGACAGGTGGATGCAGCCGTTGTTTCTAAATCACTATACCAGCCAAAGTTCTCAAACCATATTAGGGAATAACTGTCTTTTGTTTTCTGTACTATGACACAAAGCTGCCAGGGGAGGGGGGGTCAGCTAACAAATTTCAGACTGGCTTTTGGCTAAAATAGAAACGGTCCAAAAGAATTAAGAAGGCACATGATTATGAACCGACAACAGGGAGTTGCCAACCGGCTAGAATTTCACAGGCCAAAGGAGAATTTGACACTCTTGGTTTGTTGCCCAAACTAAAGATGCAAAGGCAGGAACGTTTCCAACATGACCCATTAAAGCATAGACTGCCAACCTGTAAATGGGCCAACTCAAGTAATACATGCAACAAGATTCAAACTACCTGGAGAGCAGCTGGAGTTTACTTGGGGTTGGCTGGAGCATTGAGTTGGGCTATATGCCTCATTGATTCTCCAGCCCCATTCTGTTGCTATTTTGCAAGAAGTAAGCAAGGCCCAAACCCACCCCAAATGTGATTTTTCTCTGAGAGAAGAGATTTTGTATATGCTTAAAGATACCTTATTCTTTGGTCATTTAGAATTTGCCATTTCCTTCCTCTTAGATTGGGGCTGCATCTGCACTGCAGAATTAATGCAGTTTGCCACCACTTTAAACTGCTATGGCTCAATGTGATGGAATTCTGAGATCTGAGTTTTCTGAGCTATTTAGCTTTCTCTGGCAGAGAGCTCTGGTACCACAACAAACTACAAATCCCAGGCCTCCAAAGGATGGAGCTTTAACAGTTAAATCAATGTCAAACTACATTAATTCTGCAGTGTGACAGCAGCCTGAAAGAGTGGTTGCATCTACACTACAGAGTTAATGCAATTTGCCTCCACTTTAACTACCCTGGCTCAATGCTATGGAATTCTGGGATTTGTTGTTTTGTGAAATATTTAGCCTTCTCTGTCAGAGAGATCTGGTACCACAACAAATTACAAATCCTAAGATTCCATAGGATGGACCATGACAGTTAAAGCAGTGTCAAACTGCATTAATCATGCAGTGTGGCAGCAGCCAATATGATTTGCCCAAAGTCATTTCAGTGAGTGCATATTCAGATCCTGGTCTCTTCCTAATTCACTATGGCCTGTTACAGACTGCCAAAATAAAGCTGCTTTGGGTCTCTCTGGAGGTAAGCTATTTAAATTATGCATGGGTCCTAAGAGTCCGGAAGCTGCACCAAAGCTGCACTCCAGTGCTTAGGAATGGAGTACGGCTTTGGTGCAACCTCCGGACTCCTAGGACCCATGCATCATTTAAACAGCATACCTCCAAAGAGACCCAAAGCAGCTTTATTTTGGCAGTCTGTAACAGGCCTATGTTATGTTGGCTCTCATAAAATGAGGTGTGTATTTTTTTTTATAAGGCCTATTATTGCATGCCATCAGTCTGGCCTGACTAAAGTATTGTCCCCTCTTCAGCTATCACTATCTCCTGTTTGATAGTCTTATAGCCACAGTGGAAGAAAAAAAGAATTGGATAGTCCAGATCCTGTCATTTCACTACAGCACAGGGGTGGGAACTCTTGGCCCTCCAAATGCTATTTAGCTGCAATCCTCAATTGACTTCCCCATTAAAGGTTGCACAGGTCCCACCCTTGCACTACGGTGACAGTTAACAACTGGCTCTTTGCTCTTCTTCTTGAACTCCGAACAGTATCTGTATACCAAATGCCATGTCTTAGGATCATGAATGGCTCATGAGAAAAATGAAATAAAGAAACGGAGTGATTTTTAAAATGTTGTGTGGATGAAACAATCTAAGGCTAGGGAGGGCATTGAAAGTAGTTGGCCTAAGAGACGATAACCTTGAAACAGAACATGGGGCAAAAGAGACAATGAAGAAAAAGACAAATGAAATTGTTGGGCTTTGTTAAAATTGTGTAGAGAGAACCCTTTAATCATGAAGAAAGACCGTGAGGCTTTTTTCATTTTGATCTAAAAGCTCCATTTATAAAGCAGTCAGAGATGCCTGGTTTTCCAAGGCAATTTGCATGTTATTATTTAAACGCTTTCTTCAATGAGCCTATTAAGGCACTAGTTAACTCCAAGTCTGTAACCCATGGTTTCACTTTAAAAACAGCATAGGAACAGACTTGGACCAAAGGTTTTCCTTGACTAATTTCAACAGAACATTAATGGGGGTGTATTTGAGTATTTTTGATAATGCTTTAAGAGCTCTGAAACTCAATCTGTAATAGTGTCAAGGCTGCCAAGTGGATTTGCCAAGCATTAGGTGAACTGCAGGGAAATATTACATTGTAAAAAATAGACCAGCCACAGCCTACCAACTATGTGGGTGAAATTTGAAAGCAACAATAGACAACAGCATGGTTTCAGGGAGTGGGGGTGAGAATATTATGCTTCAAATATAGCTAATACATCTGTTTGCTCAGTATTTTGCCAACAGCTGTAAAATATCGACAATTTTAGAGCCTTTTTAGCATCCAACAGAGAATTTTAAAAAATGGAAACTAACTAGTCCCTATAAATAACCACTTGTCGCCTCAAAGAGAAACAGGCGCACGCACACACACAACATAACAGAAATTGTTTCCTTCCATCATGGCCACAAAAATTGCTTTTGAAACTTTGAAGCAGCTTGACAGGTCTTTAAATTATTTTTTCACTTTTACACAAGTGCCCATAGTTCACTTGCTGACCCCTGGAAACAGGTTATAATGGGAACAGTCATTGCCTTTAAAACTATTGCCCTCGCACTACTCTCTCTGCTCATGGCTATCAATAAATTTGAATGTTCCATAGGATAGGAGTAGCTATTATGTCTTCCCCAACAATTATTCAGGGAGGGAGGGATTTCCCGCAAAGTGTGGCAATGGAAAAATCTCCCATTGGCACCAATAATGAAAACATTCCCATTGGCACCAATAGGATGCTTTTCTTTCCTAATGCTAATTGCCATGTGGTACATTACAGAACTCTCCCTGGAAGCCAGGATGATTCAATTGAGGCTGTCATACTTTGGCCATATCATAAGAAGGCATGATTCGTTAGAAAAAGCAATAGTGGTCGGAAAGGTATAAAGCAGTAGACAGAGAGGAAGACTGCACACCAGATTGTGAGACTCAATTGGGGAGACTATACACCTGAATAGACAGTACCTAAGCAGAGCAATGGAGAATAGGGGATGTTGGAGATGTTTCATCCACAGGGTCGCCATGAGTTGAGGTCAATTCAGGGTGGTTAATAACAAAGACAAACATTAAGGATGAGATTGCTAAATCCATGACAGATGTACTTAAGCCCTAAAAGAGGTGACACAAAAGGAAAAAGCAATAGGGATAGAAAAGGGAGTAAAAGCAAACTCAGATGCCAGTTTTTTAAAGACAAAGTTCTTAAAATGGACAATTGGAATGGAAACGGTTCATGGGGATGAGGATCTAGTTCCTCAATAAAACAAATGAAGTGGTCTACCTCTTGATCTCTTTCCCCCATGACAGATGGATTGGCTGTTGCTAGGCAATAGTTGACAGAAAGAAAGAGCCAAAGCCTTTCCCCAGAGCAGATAGAATAATCCTGCTTTCTTCTCACCCTTTTATGCGACTTGATGGAATCACCAGTATATGCATGTTCTGCCATAGCCGTGTGTGTGTGTGCATCCATACTTTAAGGTCACTTATCAATATATGGCAACTCCATGGATTTCATAAGGCCTCCCTAGGCAGGGAATAGTCAGAGGTGGTGGGAACATGCAACTGAGCTTCCATTGAAGGTTTCAGCATGTTCATATGGGAAGAGGTATCTTGGCCCTAAGGTGTTAAGGACTTTGATGTCATATCCATCCATCCATCCATCCATCCATCCATGTGTGTCAGTTATCTTCTAGTCAGCCAGACACTGTAGAAAAATTTAATTTACCTACAATCCAAAGGATACAGAAATAAACAACATTTATCAAGGAAGTGCCATCAACAAAACAGTAGAAAGCTCAGAGAAGAGGGAACTGAGAGGTTGGGAGGCAAAGCTGTTGTTCTGTCAGACATCTCATATTTTGTAAGGAATCCAAGATTCTTTTTTCTAGCTCCAACTGCCAACTGTTATAACATTTCAGAACAAATAAATTCAAACAGATCTACAAGGCTACAGAGCAAGAGGGAAAGTTTGCTTATTAAATCAGCACATATTTCTCTCTCTCTCTCTCTCTCTCTCTCTCTCTCTCTCTCTCTCTCTCTCTC
>NC_056526.1:88068579-88116499 GCF_019175285.1 Sceloporus undulatus
CTGGTAGACACTATATTGTGCCTTCACATAGAGGATGGATGGATACATTTTATTAGGGTCTGGAAGTCAAGAGAGACTCAGCTCAGGATGAAATCTACATTACTAAAGGGGTGTGTGTAGAATGAGAATAAGCTGTAGGTCATGCTTGAGGATATTTATAGAAACTTATTTCCTATTATCTACTTTTCAGATCTTGTGAGGTTTGCTGTAGCCTATCAGAATCAGTATTAGAACAAGTTTGAAGATTCTTTTGTGTCCTGGGCCGCATGACCCACCCGGTCAAAACTCCCTTCTCTAGGATAGAATGATTGTCGGTTATTGACAGGTTTTGCCCATCAATGAAAAGGTGTGCCACAGTTAAGGACAGCCTACAGACTTGCTAGAGATCAGTGAGAATGTCTGCTGAGGTTCCACCATAGATGTGACCATCCTGCTTCTGTTCACCTTTTTGAGCCTTGTGCAATAATCTCCAATGTCATCTATGAATTATAACATACATTCAAAGCATCCAATATGTATTTCAGATAAAGATGTGACACTAGAAACTTACAGTTAAAGCTGGAGCAGGAGGAATGAAGCTTCCTAAAGTCTAGTACACAGATCTTTCTGAGAAATTCCTTTGTGAAATACTGTATTGGGGGGGGGGGGGGGCTTAAAGTCAGCCTTTTGAAAAGAACATGGATACTTGCATTATCAAATGAAATTAATAAAAAGCAATGAAAGCTATCTTTCTTTTCAGTTAAGTGTGCATAACTCTGTAGATTTGTTGCACATCGCCACTGTCTCAGACAAAAGTTAAGAGATGTTTCAGCAAGCTAGCATTCATCAAAATATGCAGGCATTCTACAGTGGAGCAACAACGACTGAGCTACATGGTGTATTTGTCCACTGAGTGTGAACTTTTAAGGGAGTGAGGGGCTAATTCTTGACTCTCCATTGTCCAATGAAAAAGGCCAGACAAGTTGATCCTTAACATTAATTAGTTTTATGTTTACATTAGCACAAAAATTGTATTCCACCAAAAAAAAAGAAAGAAAGAAAGAAAGAAAGAAAGAAAGAGCCAGGACATTGACAAGACAATCTTTTTATTAATCATAGTAACAAAATAATTAGCAAACTAATTAGAACTGGATAAAAGTGACAAAGGCAGACATTTTCAAAAAATGCAGGCTGCATCTGTACTGCAGAAATAGTGCAGTTTGACACAGCTTTAACTGTCATGGTTTCATCCTATGGAATCCCGTGACTTGTTGTTTGGTGGAGCACCATAACTCTCTTACAGAGAAGACTAAATAGATCACAAAACTGCATATCCTACAATTCCATAGCATGGAGTCATGGCAGTTAAAGCAGTGTCAAACCTCGTTATTTCTGCAATGCAGTACAGCCATGGGATATGTAATAGTAATTCCAGAATTAAATCAAACATGAAGGAACGTGGTAACAATATGAGGAGGGTTCCAACCCAGAAGTGTGTTGCCCATGCTACAGGTATGCATGGGATGAGGGTAACAATATGACAAATGGGCCCATGCTAAAAGGGACAAGCTTTCCATTTCTTATATAAGGGGCATCCCTTGTAATAAAGAATGCCTGGCAACCCTAAAGATAGGGCCCTTGAAAAGATAATTAGTTTCTTCCTATGATGTGTGTTGCAGCTACAGTGGGCCCTTGGTATCCGCTGAGGTTTGGTTTCAGAATCTGTCATGGATTCCAAAATCTGTGGTCAAGTCCCATTAAATACAATGATGTAGTAAAATGGTGTCCCTCTTTAAAATGGCAAAATCAAAGTTTACTTTAGGAATATATATATTCCTAAAGTAAACTTTGATTTTTGAAAATACTTTGAATATTTTCAAACCGTGGATGGTTGAATCTGTGGCTAAAGAATCTCTGGACATGGAGGGCCCATTGTATTTTATTCTATTTACAGACAGCAGCTATCTTCAACACAGGGTTGCCTGAAGGGGCTCATAGGATGTAAGGTGATGCAATGCTGAGGGTCATTCCATTGCTCCCTACAAAGATTCATGTCTACATGGGGATCTAGTGAGTAGTGTAGTAGAGCTGGAGCAAGTGCCAACAGTATGCACTGGAGCAGCTAAAAAAGAGGGACATTTGCTTCGTAGTCATCTTCAACTTCATTTGCTCTTGAAGTTTTGGCATATAAATAAGTGCTCCCCAGTGAGACAGGCCAGGTTAAGTCTCCAAATACTTTAGAACAAAGCCTTCAAATACTTAGCAGCTAATCTCTGGAGTATTTCTTTATAAGAGATACTGCAACATGTCACTGTTTGTGGTTTGGAATGTTTCTTAGGATTTCAAGCTAGTTATATGATGCCTGCAGTTGCCTGGATGTGTGTGGGGTTTTCTTTCTTTCTATTTTTATACAAATTGACTTTTAGAGCAACTGCCATAAATGCCATCAAGCTGCATTTGTCTTTCAGTTTGGCATTGTTCCAGGTAAGGAGGCAACAGGTGTGTTGGACTGGGTGCCTTCCCCAGTGAAAGAAGCAAGGCAAGAGCCCATGTCTCTGAATGGGGGAACAGCTGCCTGGGTATTGGATATATCTTAGCTCTACAGAAACAAAGCTAGGAAGATGTTGGGCACGTGTCAGAATACTTGGGGAACACACATGGCAAGGAAGGGATACAAGCTATTGTGCAGTGCATTATAGTTAATAGTTTAATAGGGTGTTAGATGCAGGGACAGGACGATGTATGAGTGTTGGATAATGACTCTGGAGACCAGGGTTTCAGCCATGAAAATCCACTTGGGCCCCATTCCCACTGGCTTATAATGCGGATCAAGAATCGAATTAGGGGTGCATCATTTCCATTTGAGCGTGCATTCGATCCTCATTGTACCGATTTCGTTCCCATTGGAATTCAGATCTGATGTACTCGATTTTTCCTTGGAAAACCCAAATCAGTGGTGGATAAACCAGTTTAAAAAGAGTGCACATTTTTAGAGTTTTTTCTTGTGCCTCCTGAGTCTGATTCAGGGCAAATGAATGGGAATGAAAGGGTGTCTGATTCGGGAACTTGGGGATGGGAGGAGCAGTGCTCAAGGGGCTGGCCTGGGGGTATCACCCGCTTGTTTTCTTTCCTGCATTACCAGCACCATTTCCCCCCGTTCGCATAGCCTTTCCCCCAGTGGAGTGGGAAGCAGGGTAAGGCTATCGCATTACATTGACTTCCAAACGCAGTAAACACATTATGCCCCCTGCAACCTCCCCCCTGCTCCACATTCATAGATCGATGTATGAGGAGAGCCATTTTTAACTATTCTTTTTTCTTTTTCTTTTTTGCCTCTGCCTGAGCACCTGAGCAGCAGATTGGCTTTGCATTACATGCCTGCTTGATCGCCCCCCAGACAGCCCAGGGAGCAATGGGGGAGGCAAAGGACTTTGGGGTGAATAGAGATTCCTTCGCTCTTCCAGAGGGACTATGGGAAGACACAGAAGAGCGGGGGACCCAAAGGGATTTGGGGTGAATAGAGGCTCCTTCTCTCTTCCAGAGGGACTATGAGAAGACAGCCTAGGATGCAAAGGGATTTGGGGTGAATAAAGGCTCTTTCTCTCTTCCAGAGGGACTATGGGAAGACACAGAAGAGCCTAGGATTTAGAGGGATTTGGGGTGAACAGAGGCTTTTTCTCTCTTCCAGAGGGACTATGGAAAGACACAGAAGAGCCTAGGATGCAAAGGGATTTGGGGGGAATAGAGGCTCCTTCTCTCTTTCCCAGAGGAAGTATGGGAAGACACAGAAGAGCCAGGAATCCAAAGGGATTTGGGGCGAATAAAGGCTCCCTTTTCCCTTTCCCGGAGGGGAAAAGCGCCTAAGCGACTGATTGGCTGATTGACAGCTGCTTTAAAAAAAAGAGGTTCTAGAAGGGCAATGGGAATGGGGAGCAAAATAACCCGCTTCAAATTACCACAGGGAAAATACCAATAGGAACGAAAACAGGGGTAACAAAACCCGGGTCTGTTTGCACCCGTTTTTAATAGAAACGATGGGTCAGATTCGATTACAACTCGGAAAAAAAATCAGAGTCAGAATCGCAGCGAAATACAGTGGTACCCCGGGATACGAAAGCACCGCGTTACGAAATTTCCGGGATACGAAAAAATCCCATAGGAAAAAACTGTTCCGGGATACGAAGGTTTTTTCGGGTTACGAAAAAATTTTTGGTGCTTTTCGGCGCTTTTTCACACGAAATCGCGGCTTTCTAGCGCTAGCGGCTATGGCTTTTTCGGGTTGCGAAATCTTTCGGGTTATGAACTCCGCGGCGGAACGAATTAATTTCGTAACCCGGGGTACCACTGTAAACCGCTTTTTTTGGGAATGGGGCCTTGGTAATCTTGAGCAAGTCACACTCTGTCAGTCTCAGAGGATGACAATGACAAACCTCCTCTGAAAGACTTGCCAAGAATACGTTGTGACAGGGTCGCCTTACTGTTGCCACAAGCCAGAAATGACTTAAAGTCACACAACAATAGATGCAAGGATGCTGGCTACTAATTTGGTATTACCTTCAGTCCCCATATCTGCAAAATGGCGTGTAAAATCAATTTGCTATTATATTGTAATACAAAGTCTGCAGTAGTTATTTTGCAGGAATAGTACTGGAGGTGAGAGAGCCAGTTTGGTATAGTCTGAGCACTGGACTATGACTGTGGAGACCAGGGTTCAGATCCCTGCTCTGCCATAGAAACTTCCTGGGTGACCTTGGGCTAGTCACATTCTCTCAGCCTCAGAAGATGACAGAGGCAAACCTCCTCTGTAGAAGTTTGCCATGAAAACCCCATGATAGGCTTGCCTTAGGGTTAGCATAAATCATAAGTCACAACAACATCAAAGTACTGGAAAGAAGTAGTGGCATTAGGTGGATTCACATCATGACTTCTGATACAGAGATTTACTTACTTACTTACTTACTTATTCATGAATATACTATATGCATGCTTCCCATTCTAGATTAGATTTCAGAGCCATGTATTCAGCATTTTATTAAAAAATAAATAAAACAACAGACCAATGATAACAGCAATGGATAATGGATAAACACTAAAATTCCTGCCAAATAAAAATGGGACATGTCTGGCATTGATATGACAGAAAGATACGAAGCAAGAAAAACATCTGTTTCACTATGTGCCATTTCTACTAATATGAAGCCTTTCACACCCCAACCATGATTTCATGTACATTATGCTCACAACAAAGAACCAATATAATGAGCCTTTATTTGTACTTTGCTCCAGAAAGACGTCACATTATGGATGCACACAAATAATTGAATCTATGAATTCACAAGGTCAATTCATAGGTTGCATGGCTGTCTTGTAAACGGTAGGCTAACCAGCTGCTGCAGGCTACATTTCAGAAGTAGGCAATGGCAAACCATCTCCACATTTTCCTTGCCTAAGAAAATGCATGGGGGTGCCATATGTGGACAGACAATTTGAAGTCACCCACCCCCAACTTGCCAGTCCTAGAATTAGATGACGACATAATAATAACTAGAGCCCTGCAACAAAATATTGCAGATTTGAATGTATCTGTGCTTGCGGGAAGCTGTCATCCAAAAAATACACTTTTCCAGTCTCTGAAAGAGTGATACACCTTTCAACATAAGTTAAAATCTTAGATCTCTCCCTTGACCTCTCTAGGCTGATCTCACTTCTATGGGAATCCTCTGTTTTTTTGTTACAGGGCTTGAAATATCTAAAACCAGTTACTGAACATAGCTTTCAATCTCCTGTAAAGAGGACAGGATTAGCTTTGCTTGTTGGTTGCACAGAACAGTACAGCCACCCTTTTGAAGCACTTCCTTATTGCTTTATTGTGTAGTTCATATTAGATCAAATGCTTGTCACATTACTAATATTAGTTATCTTACCTCTTGCTCTTGGGTACAGGACAGGTAAAACAGACAGGTAAAACTGTTCTAGGGGACTGCTACACTACAATACCATCTAAACTGACAACATCTCAGACAGAACATACCGGCAGGTCTGTAACTACATCATCACCATATTTTTCCTGTATGATGAATCTTTAACTGATAAAGAAGCCAATCAAGCTTTGAAAGTTTTTACAGTGTATTTTATGCTTTGGAGTTCACCCAACAAAGTTATCACTGCTTGTGGATTTGTGATGTGGTTGTATTTTGCTGTGTGGCCCATCTGTCTGTCTGTCTGTCTGTCTGTCTGTCTGTCTATCTATCTATCTATCCATCATCTGTCTATCTATCTATCTATCTATCTATCTATCTATCTATCTATCTATCTATCTTTCAAAGATTCAGAAGACATGCTTAATTCTTCATTTGGAGGATTGAACAGTATGCTTTTCTACATTTACTTTTTGTTTTGATTTCTTATTCTGCCACCTAGTGGTTTCCCTTTGTTAAGATTAATATTGTAATATGGTTTCTGTAATTCCAATTTGATTTGGAGTTTTAGCATGCTTTTTCTGAACCGAACAAAGCTATCTTATGCTCTGAGTAACTAAAAAAATATCTCCTAATAATGCTCAGCATTTTCATTTTGTGTAAAATACAATATTTTCTACAAAAAATGCTTGCACATTTTTTTGCACAAAGTCCCCAAAGGCAGAAAAATGATAAAAATATACAAAAACTCTCATAATCGCATCCATCTGGGAAAGGAATTTTTCATATTACTTGATATTTCTTGATATGATTATGATATTGTTTTTGATATTATCTGTGAGAACAAAATGTGTGGTGATTGTGTTGGATCCTTTACTAAGAGAAAGATGAAGTAGAAATAAAATAAATAAATGTAGGTGGTGAGCTGAAGAGAAAAAAGCATGGGAAAAGCATGGGATTCAGATTTAAAATGTATATTTTGAACTACCAGATCAAGGGTGGGCATAATGTGGCATGTGAACCATATATAGACACCTAGGTTCTGCTTTGCAGAAGTCCCCTAATGTCCCCAGTTGTTGTTGTTGTTGCTGTGCACCTTGAAGTCATTTCCAAGTTATGGAGACCTTAGGGTCAGCCTATTCATAGGATTTTCTTGGCAGTATTTTTTTCAGAGGGGTTTGTCATTGCCTTCCTCCAAGACAGAGAAAATTCAATGTGCCCAAGCTCACCCAGTCCCCAGCTCCCCTGGCTGCTTTGGGGAGATTTTTAAATTAGCCCAAACTCCCACAATTACCTGTAAGATTCCTCAGATCCTTAGTGCCTCTTAATCCCATTAAAAAAACAAGAAAGGATTGGCTTAAAATCAGCAACCAAAAGTAATGCTATGTTAATTCCAGTGTGTCAAAATGCACTGGTGCAGCCTGCTCTGCACTGGAAGAAACCTTACCATGCACAGTTCTTACAAATAATCCACTCTTAAATATGCTTATTTGAAAGTATGTTTCATAACCCTTTAAAGAGAATTCTCTCTCTCTCTCTCTCTCTCTCTCTCTCTCTCTGTAGGCTAAAGACCTTGTAAAACTATAAATCCCTACTCTGAACAAATCTTGCCAAGAAAATCCTGTGACAGGTTTACCTTAGCATTGCTATAGATCAGAAACAAAGACACACGGCATCTTTACTAAATGTTGTCCCTAGTTAAGGGTAATAGCAACCTTAAAAAAATGCATATTCTTGCATTGTTTTTAAATCAAGATAACAATATTTACAGAACAGATTATTGAGCAGCAAATCAGAAAGGGACAAAATGTTAAATCACCACCTTCAAGGATTTTTATTCATGGGTCTGATTTAAGCCAATTTCAGTGTGATACAGAGTACTCAAGAGGGATGCTATTACACTCCACTGTATTTCAGGTTTAATTCTATCGCATTTCTTTCAGCAGTTACAAAATAGCTGGTGCTTTACATCTGAATAGATAAGCAGCTTGATCTTCAGGGACCAGAAGTGGCTATTAGTGGAGCAACGTATCTGAAATGCACGGAGAGCCTGCAAGGCATCATGGTGCACTTTAATGAGTGCACGCACCGATCGAAGAAATGGGTGGTATTCAATTCACTCATGCATTACAGATGCATAATCAATACTGCACAGAGGAAGGAATGATAGTTATCGTCTAAATTATCCTGTGATTAGCATTTAAATGTCACCTGACATTTACAGTCCCACTGACATTCTCCCATTTACATGGGGACTGCAACTTAGCCAACATCTATGTATTTGGAAAGAAAGGATTGTATCTGATTCCGCTCTCAAATCATGTGAAATTTTACACTGTGATATTTAAGGCCAGGGTCAGAGGGTTTGAATTGCATTTTAAATTTTCATGTGGTAGGAAAGCTCCCTTGGATCTACACATTTTTGTTAATGAACTTCCAAACTATCTTAGCTTGCAATCTCAGTGTATGCACATCAGTAAGAGCCAGTATGGCATAGTGGTTTGAGCATTGGACTATGACTCTGGAGGCCAGGGTTTGATTATGGCTCAGCCATAAAACCCACTGGGTGGCCTATGCTCTCAGCCTCAAGGGAAGGCAATGGCAAACCTCCTATGAATAAATCTTGCCAATAATACCGCATGATAGGTTAACCTTAGCGTTACCCTGAGTCAGAAATGACTTGGGAGCACACAACAACAACAATTCACACCAGTAGTGTAGGTGTCCCTTAGAATGTACACATCCATTTTACCTGTCCTGTGCCCAACTCTATAGCATTGAGCATGGGAAACAGATGCAAGGAGATTTCAGTTACCATAGTCAGCATTTGGAGAAGTTACCTTTTGAACTGCAACTCCCCTGCAGAACAAGCAAAGCAGAGAAGAATTTTCAGTTTCCTTCTGCCTCACTCTGACAAGTGTTTTATCTGCTAGACTTTCTGTGTCCATACTATGTCCTTTCACTCTCCTCTCATGCCCTTCTGGCAAATTGTAGGGCAAGCGAAGGAAGGGAACAAGAAAAATGACACCCCTCAACTTACAACAAGTTTTGCTCCTGACACAATCAGCTGGTAGGGAGAATGTTTGCAGGATAGGGCAATCTGGTGGAGAAGGAGGTCATTTTCTGAGCCTTGATCTGGCATGTAGAGTTGTTTGAGTTCTGAGCTGGATGTTTTCCAACATCCCAAAGAAAGGCTGAAGTTGAAAATTTTTTAATGCAGAAATGTTGACATGTGTACTTTCTCCTCGCATGCTCCTTTTATTCACTTATGGTTTCCAAAGCTTGTATTTTGAAGAAAGTGGCTGAATGAAGCCACCAAAACTGGGTAAGAAAGAAACTACCAGACCTTTCACCGTGAGCTGGATTTCAATGGGAGTCTGGTCATGCAGAGATATAAAATGAGCTATGCTGCTGCTGCCCTCTGTGGCATTTTGGTCTCCTTTCTTATCTAGATTTTATGCTAATATTTTTATAGTGTATTTGGTGTTTTTCTTAAGTCTCAAAGGAATTCATTTACACTGCTTGATGCCTTATTAGTGGATAGGCATATGCATAAGTATATATATACAGTGCACCTTGCCTTACGTGGGGGATTCATTCTGGACCCCTCTGCGTAAGCCAAATAGCACATATGCTCGAGCCCCATTGAAAATTATGGGGCTTGTGCATGATACACGGCACGGTGCATGCACCACAGGCATGTGTGCCATTGCAACCCTATTGATGCGGTTTTCAGCATAAGCTGAAAGCCACATAAAAGGCTCCCGCATATGATGCAGGCACACTATACACCTGTGTGTACTTCCAGAAAAATGACCCACAAATAATAAATACTTCCCCAACTGGTTCTATCATGAGTTGGGGACCTCTGAAATCCATTTCAGATAATACCAAAGTACTCCTTAGAGCAACTAACAAACATATCCTAAACAGACACACAGAGTCACCATTTTGGAGTCTCTCTCTCTCTCTCTCTCTCTCTCTCTCTCTCTCTCTCTCTGTCTTTCTCCAGATATATACATAAACTCCAAAATGGCAGGGAAATTTTGTCTTTTTTTAGTTGTTCCTTTGGATGCTAGGGAACTCGTGCCACTCTATGTTTTTTATCCACTTTATTAATGTTTTGTGAACCAGCTGCTGCTTTTTCCCAGCTGAATGCAGATCACTAATCAGCTTAAAGCACTATGTAATCCATAGTGCTGATTTCCATATTTCTGATCTATGACCCATACCTTTCCACAATACTGAGGGGGCATAGTCATAGGTCAGTATAATCTTGTTTTATGTGAATTGATAAATGTGATATAATTTTGCCCCACAGACAACTAGCAGAAATTGTGTTTGTATGCACCTTCAAGTTGCCCATCAACCTATGGTGATCCCATGAATTTCATAGGTTTTCTAGGGAAGGAATACTCAGAGGTAGTTTTGCCAGTTCCTTCCTCTGAAATATAGCCTATTTCACCTAGTATTCATTCTCCCATTCACTACTAACCAGGGCTAACCCTGCATAGCTTCCAAGATCAGATGGGACCTAGTGCCTTTAAGGTATTTAGATCTATTAATTAAGATTCCTTTTAAATAAACAAAAACCCATGAAAGAAATGAAAGCAGCAGCAAAAATAGGCATATTTTTAAAATGTGGCCACAAGGTGCCATACAATAACAATTTCAATGACTTAATATGAAGTAAATTGTTTATAGCGCAGAAGTAAACATGCTCTGGATTTCAACTTCTGCGTAAACCAGTATCTAGGAGGTTTCATATCTGTGCCAAAAGCATATTGATACTCCCTGCATGGCCCAAAATAATGCATCGTGGTGTGTGTTCCAGGTGCAGATAAAAACAGTTGTCATTGAACTTCCAATGTATAGTATAGAATCACAGAGCTGGAAAAGACGTCAAGGACCACCCAGTCCAACCTCCTGCTATAGGAACACAGAATCAAAGCACCATCAACAGATGATCATCGAGCCTCTGTTAAAAAAAACCTCTAAAGAAGGAGACTCCACCACTTTCTGCAGGAGTCTGTTCCACTTTTGAACAGCTCTTATTGTCTGGAAGTTCTTCCTAATGCTGAAGTGGAATCTCTTTTCCTCTAATGGAGCAGTAGAAAACAATCTTGCTCCATCCTCAATATGACACCGCTTCAAATATTTAAACAGGGACATCATATCACCTCTTAATCTTCTTGTTTCCAGGCTAAACATACCCAGCTCCCTAAGTCTCTCCTCACAGGGCATGGTTTCCAAACCCTTCACCATTTTGGTTGCCCTCCTTTGGACACCCTCCAACTCATCAACATCCTTTTTGAATTGTGGTGCCCAGAACTGGATGCAGCATTGGTCAGGAGACCAAAGCAGAATAGAGTGGTACTGTTGCTTCCCTCAATCTAGACACTATATTTCTAGTAGTGTGATATGGTGGTCCTCAAAAAGGACATAAGGTACTATGATATCTAGAAAGCCAACTTGTTTTCTTGAATGTATATAGTGAGATGGCGATCCCTGATGTTCTAGTGGACCTTTTTTGGAGGAGTTGTGAGGAACATGTGATCCGTTCTGGAACACTTTTTTTTCAACCTGCAGGTCCCCCACAACACACCTAAAGCCCTGAGCATCACAATTAAATTGGGGCGATTGATGTTTTGCCCCAAATCATCAAAAATACTTTCGATCTGCCTGAAAACACAATGGTTTGTCTCATTCCCCAAGAACTGCAAACCCCCAAAATAAAAACAAAAAAAATCTACCAACACAGAAACTAGAAGCAACCTAATATCACCTCCAGGTTACTGGGAAAGCACTAGTATGGTCCATAGGGAAGGCATGCAAAAATTTGATGCCTGTCCCACAGCACAGTTTTCCACTGTTCTAAGCATTCTTTAGCATATCATAGAGTCTAGATGGTGAAGCTATCATCCCTGTTTCTCAAATATGGGATTACAAGTGCTGCTGGGAAAGTATCTCAGGCCCATTACAAACAGGCACCCTAGGACGGACTCAGTCCATGCTAGGGTTAGAAAGCCTCTTCCAGGCGCCCCTAACCCTAGTACGGACTGAGTCTGTAACAAATGGCGGCGGCCGTTCCACACGGCCGCTGCCATTTTGACGTAACAGACGCTCTGTGTCCGCACGTCACACAGTGGAAGTGACGCCACTAGTGCGTGACTAGCGCCTCACAGCGTCTCTTCCGGGCTGCAAGAGGGAGCGTGATTTTCGCGCTCCTTCTTTGCTGCATCCGGGAACTGCGCCATTTGGCTGCTGCGGTTCCCAGACGCAGCAACTGGAGGCGGCAGCAGACCGCCGCAATCCGGCAGTCTGTAACGCGCCATAGTGTGTGCAACCATACGATGGTCTGTGTCAGTACCACTGGCCATTCTGGAATACTATCAGTGATTTAAGACACTAGAATAGAATAAACAGGAGCTTAACATTAGACTTTTTCCATTGGCAACAGTAGTCAATTATCAAATGATCAAATGAGGAGAAGATATTGTCAGCGTGAATCAAATAATATGTTGGGAAATAATAAGGTGAGAAAGAGTTCTGAAACTTTCTGGATTACATTTTAAGCCCTTTTTTACATGGACAGAGATATATTGGCTTTATGGGAGCCACTGAAACAGTTTATAATTCAGCAGAGTATTGAACTTGTATTTAAAACAATGAAAGTTGAAATCTTTCTTCAGCAATGAAATTTTCTTCTACTCCCTCATGGTCTAAGAGAACAAAGATGTAATACTTTCCTTTTTATGCTCCTTTACATATAAAATATCCCCCCCCCCCCCCCCCCCAAACAGCCTACATGATTCTCTGTGCTCCATTATTTTAGCTCTTGCCTATACGCTTCATACTACTCTTAAATGTTCACTTTCCTTTAATCCACCCTGCCTTTTTATTTTTATAGTCAATTCCATGAATACAATCTCAAATCACAGATTGACTTTTTCCTTATCATACACTTTGATTTAAACAATTCATTTGTTTTGTCTATTAAATCAGGAGCAATGCCGTTTTCACATTTTTTCCCCATCTAAATTATTCTCTCTTTCCATATTGTGCTTTTATACTGTACCTTTTCCCTCATGGGCAGATAGACAGCTTGAAGAATGGACAATAGTGAGCTGAAAAATAATAAAAGAGTTTGACAGCAGCTCTTTCCCACTCATTTGCCATTCAAGATTGTAAATTTCTGTTGGTGGTATCGGTTCTTTAAAAAATCTAGGCAAAAATCCATGTGACTGAGCAGCCCATGCAGTTGAGCCATTGATCTCATCAGATGAATGTGGATTTTGAAGAAGCGCTCTTTGTGCACCTGATCCCAGCAGCTTCCCAGCATGCAAATGTTGTTAGCTAGGAACCTTTGCAGGTCAATATTGCTGTCTTGCTTGTGTTCTGACTTTGTGCTTGGTTCCCCTCGGCCCAATACCCATTCTCTTCCTGCATCACTCTAACCTGCAGCTATTTTCTTCTTCTTCTCATTATCTCCTCCTCTATTCTCCAGGTATTTGATTATGGACAAGTATTGTAAACAAAATTATGGTTTACAAAAAAGACGGAAGCTTTTCTTTCTCTCTACTCTTTGGAAGTAGGTGGGAGTGAAACAGGTGCTTGTTCAACATATGCCTTCTCAATTTGATTAATCTGCCTGTGAGATTCATTACCATCTCTCATTTCCCCCAGTGCATATGAATATATTTATTGTGTGTCATTTCTTTCCAAGAGGTCATGATAAAGTCTTCTTCCCAACCTGCTAACTGTGTAAGCTGAGCTTCAGTATTCCTGTATCCCGACCTGGAAAAGTTAACAGTGGTCGTAATGATTGGGGATTCTGGGTGTTGTAGTCCAAAAATAGGTTCCTCAAGCACTGTCCATATATAAACTATCTCTGTTTGGACAGTAACATACATAAGTCTCATTTACCTTGAACTGGATCCAAACGTGAGTCAAAGTGCCTTGTTGTGTTTCTTCAAGTCATTTCTAATTTAAGGTGACCATTGGGAAGATTTATTCAGAGGAGGTCTGCCATTGCCTTCCTCTGAGGCTGAGAGACTGTGACTTTCCATGTTCACCCAGTGGATTTCTATCACTGCTTGACTCTGGTCTCCTGGAGTCCTAGCCCAACATTCAAACCATTATGCCATACTGGCTGTTGAGTCAGAATAGTTTCATTGAAATTAATGAGATTAGTATATCATTGTCAACTGAAGTCCCATTGATTTTAACATGCCTATTCTTATCACAATTGGATCCTGTGCACTCCCTAGTTTTTCAGATTCCATTCCAACCTGGCTTTGTGGGTGCCTCTGATCAAGGTATAACTTCTTTCCTAGTACCTCTGTAAATAATGTTACACCTCCAAAAGTATATTAATGTCACATGCATTCACTGTTTGTGTAAAAGCTTTGCTAAGCAACAACACATGAAGAAAATATAATGGGGATGAAATGTTAATGTGGCCTATCCCTAAAAGCCACCCACTCCTGCTACATGCAGAAATGCCCTGCCTTCAGAATTATATGACTGTGAAAATATCTCTTGCCCTTCTTCAAAGCACAGTCCCAGCTGCACACTCCTTCTCAGAATATCCCCCTGCCACCAAACCTTGTTTCAACAGACTTTTATAGATAAAAAATAGCTCAGTCCCTTTGCCAGCTTCACCCGGGTGCAGCTGCCCACCGCCACCCTGATTTGAGTCATAAGTGATGCATATGTTTGAAATGTTTGGTATCTTATCACCTATGCATGTTATAACTACCCACCTCTCTACCTAATTAGAAACAGCAATAAGCAAGCATTTTGGATGCAGCTTTTTGACAAGCTGTAGCCTCAGCAGTGCTGAAAAGGAAGGAAGGGAAGGGATTCTCCCATGTTGCGGTTCTATTCTCTTTCAGTTTAAATGGCTAGAAAGTGCCCATGTTGTCCGGGGAATTCTAGAAGCTGTAATCTAGAAAAGTAACCTTTCCAAGATAGAGCCTTATCTGTGATAAAATAAAACCCTGTTTGCCATACTCTTTCCACAGAGAGATTAGTCTGGCTCCTTCCTTGTTTGGTTTTAGTAAGAAAATCTTTAAGAACTCTCTTCCATGTCCCACCCTTTTTTAACGTCAGGAATCGTACCAGCAGTGCCTTAGCCCTCTTCTGTTTTCCTAACCTCTTTTTCTTGCCTTGGGAATCTTAGCAAAAGTACCTCATAGAGCCCTCTTCCATTTCCTAGCCCTTTCTAAAAGTTACTTCACAATTACTTATGACTCTTTAGCCTTTATGAAGCTTCCCTATAGAGTTTTGACTTGAAATTGGCCATTACCACTTTGGCAACAACTAAAAAGACTGTCACAAAGTGTCCACCACAACATCCAGATAAGTTATGGCAGGTCTCCTCCTGCTTTTTTGTGCTTCTAGGAAGCCCCCTTCCTATCCCCGCAACCAAAAACATTTTCTCAAATGTTTAGGTGTTTTGCATGATGTTCCTTGAGTTATGACAAACAGAAGAAGACATTATTATTATTATTATTATTATTATTATTATTATTATTGGTTGTTTAAATGTTTAAATTTGTAAAGTTATCTTGGATTGCACAGTTTGAATAGTCTTAGAAATAAATATTGTAGTTGTCATTTAGCTCAGAATTATAGTGAAAAGAACTGATCCATTTTCAGAAGGGTAACTGTAAACTGATTTTTACCTATTTCCTCATAGACTAAGCCATAGTTGTTTACATTTTTCAAATATGCATAAATATTTTTAGTCCTGCGTGTTTATATGTGTGTGACTGTGTGTATGTGAGTGTTTCCACTCCTTGAAGAGGAGTAGAAAGACAGGGAGATGACGTTGTTAATCGTCTTGAAAGTATCAATTAGCCTCATGCATTCATTTTAAAAACATATCTGTTAACGTGAAGATCTTTTCCACACCTACCGGGGGGGGGGGGAATCTCATCTGAACAAATATGTAGGTTGCACAGAGGACTATTAGGCATTAGCCACAGTGAAGTGTAGCAAATGCTGGGTAATGCCAAAGGGGCAGCATGGACAACAGTTTGAGTCAATTAGTTAAATGTTGTGGTAGATCTGAGAGATGTCACTTCAGTTATGGCATTAAAGTACAATTCAGTTACACTGATGGTGAAGAAAGTACACTTTCTACTGCAGTGATTCTCAACCTTTGGTCCTCTAGATTTTTGAGAGTTCAACTCCCAGAATGCCTGAACAACAAGCATACCGACTGGGACCTCTGGTAATTGAAGTCCAAAACATCCAGGGGCCCAAAAATTGAGAACCAATGTTCTACTGGGATCAAAAAAAGCACTGTTGACATAGGATTGTACATGACACCTGGAACGCCTCCCCTTCCTCCTCAACAAAAGAATACAAAAATGTGGACAGGCAATATGTTCAGGCATTGGGAGGAGTGGGAGATTTATCTGTCTCTCTCATAGACTAACAGTTCTTAATCTTAGCACATCAGATGTGTTGTCCTTTGACATCCAGAAGCCTCAACCAGCATAGCTAATGGCCAGGAATTTTGGTTGCTGAAGATCAAAACGTCTGGTGGGCCAACAATTGGGCATCATTGTTCTATACCTTCCTTTTTGCACATGGCACACTAACCATGCTTTATTACCTCTATGAGTTTGGGTTCTGTTTGTTTTTATTTCAATAGATGGTAAGTGACATTTGACTTTATCAAAGCAGCAGTTAACACAAGCAGCATTTCTAAAATGTTAAATCTGCTCTGGGTATCATCTGAGCTTTAAAGGAACTGTCCAAAGTGCTGAACCTATAAATTGTTTAAAGTTTGGACTAAAACTAGGAACAGATTCACTGCCACACTTGTACTGGTAAATATAGCCCTTACCTGTTGCCTTTTTCTCATTCTGTTGATGTTTGGAAACAGCCAAGAAGGCATATAATGGGGAAAGACATTTCATCCCATTTCTAATATAAACTTGCTGACATCAAGTGGATTCCTCCAATTAAAGCTTTTGTAAGCAACCATTTTTTCTTCATGTCATTTTCTCCAAAGAGAAGAAATTCCAACTGGCATTTGGCTAGCCTTTCAGTCTTTTATCAATGAAATCATATAAACTGTGACATAAGGATTAGAATGATTAAAAGGGATGAAAGAGGGAGATATTGCTTTCTGGGAGTGGATTAGCCAACCTCCAAGTATTTGGAGTTTATATTTGCCTCAATATTTTCTAGCTAGTTATTTGTTCTGAAGGGGGGAAATAAAGGGATGCAACAGTTTTAATCACACTCTTTATGAGGGTATGAAGATAAGAACAAACTGGCAGACACCTGGCAACTGATGGAAACAGAGACCAAGCCTCAAAACACCAATAAATGAATCTTTAATTTTGTTAAGTTGGAGTGAACCCCACACGTTTTGACACTTGGAGCCTTCCTCAAGAGTATGAAAAGTATTCAGGGTTCTCTGAGCAATATGATTCTATTTCAAGCAAGTTGCCAGACATTTGCTTGAATCACATTTTGTTCGGGAACCCTGAAGAACAACACAGTTTTCAAAATGATCAGGAAACATGGATTGCAGAGTGACCGCTAGAGAAAAAGCTGGAAACCAGAGGCGATGGAATTGAATGCTCAGCTAACAGGAGGTACACTGTGAAGGCAGGAGGCACTGCCACATTTAGTTGTATCTCTAAGTTGTTTTATCATTCTATTCACACTGGGAACATGAAGAGGTACATGAAAAGGAGAATTAGGAAGCCTCCAAAAGGTCTTAAAGGCTACAAGACAGACCATGTAGTTCTGATGGGATAGTACACCAATCTGCATGTCACATTTCGGGCTGCCAGAATCTGTCATCAATTAAATTTCTTGGGGTTCTTTCCAAGTTTCCAGAACCTCATGTGAAAACCCAAAATAAATATTCCCCAAATACAACAGAATCACCATCTGTCCTGCCAAAATATAAATTATGAATGAGAGGGAGGAAGGGTGGGAAGGAGAGATTATGATTCAGAGATTTTCTTATACATATACATATTTCTTATATATTTTCTTATATTCTAGTACGGCCAATAGTCTTTGCAACAGCAGCATCTGAAGCAAAGCCAATATGCATTCTCAGATGGAAATGCATACCTTTTGTACAAACGGTTGAACATATAGCTTG
The DNA here is from genome assembly GCF_019175285.1 of Sceloporus undulatus. Lineage (NCBI taxonomy): Eukaryota > Metazoa > Chordata > Lepidosauria > Squamata > Phrynosomatidae > Sceloporus > Sceloporus undulatus. Next base: position 88,086,619 of record NC_056526.1, read on the forward strand.
GGCAGCACTGTGGATGAGTGCATCAGACAAGTGTATCAGAACTAAATGCCACTTCTATTTCCACAGTGTGTTTTAAATACACAGTCACTTGGTGTCCAATCACATCTCACAATTATAACATGGTTTCTACTTTGACTGTCGTGGCAATATCCTATGGGATCCTGGGATTTGCAGTGTAGGGAGCAACATTTAGAATTCTCAGCCATAGTGCTCTCCTAATATCTCACCAAACTACAAATCCCAAGATTCCACAGGATGCAGCTGTGATAGTTACAATGAAATCATAGTGCTATAACTGTGTAGTGTGAAAGAAAATTTGGTCTATAAATCTGAAGTGGAAGACATGCACAAGATATCAGAGAGGGCTCCTTCCACTGACAGATCCCCTCTTCGGTTGCTTTTCACCTCTGTTGGGCAAATATAGCAGTAGATGTATCATTCTTTCAACAGAGATTCAAGCAAGTAGAAGATGAGGGAAGAGCGCTTCCAAACAGAACAATGTTACAAAGAGGAAGGTTTAAGAAGCTTCTGCCCCTTAACACCTATCTGAAGCTGTAATGGTGTCTTGGTTCTGCTGGCTCTGCTATGTATTAATATAAGAGTGACCCTCTACAGGATGTGGATGTTATGCAATTGAGAAATTCTAACTGCTGCAAAAGTAAGTCAATTTATGAAGATGTAAGTTCCCAACAGGATCCAGGCCACTGAATGTTACATGTGTTTCATGTATGTACATAATTTGTTTTAAAACAGTCTAAATGTTTTAGTTTTTATTTTATATGTATTATGCTATTATTTCGTAGAATGTACGCCATGGACAGGTTTATTTTTTATCTATTTTACTGATTGTATGTACAGTGCTGTGTAAATCTACAGCTCTATATAAATAAAGCATCAGCATCATCATAGTTAGTTTCTTTTAAATTGTCTAACATTGTTATATTGTCTACACCATGTCCTGAGATCTTTGCATATTAACTATGTGGCACTCCAGATGATGCTGGATTGCAGCTCCCAGAAGTCCTTACCACTGGCTATGCTGGCAAAGGCAACTGGCAGTTCTCATCCAACAACACCTGGAGGAGTGCATGATTCCCATTGCTGGTATATAGAGTGGAATATATGACCTAAATCCTATTGATAGTCTCAAATAAAGTTGACCCATTGAATCAGTTGCCAAATGGTGAGTCAAAACTTATGTAAGCCCCATTGTTTCAGTAGGTCTATTCTGGTTGGAACTACCAATAGCACAAAGGCTGTAGTGTGTGTGTGCATTTATGTATTTCTTTTAATTTAAATCAGTACAATGTTCTAGGCCCAGAGACATCATGCATGAGAACACTTCCTCTTATTCAAGGGAGCCTTACTAAATTCTCCTGCCTGCCAGCAGCTACATCCATCCTGTGATTTGCTAAAATGTGTGTCTATTTTAATTTTTTATTATTTTGATTCTCCTGATCAAATTAAATCCAACATACAAGCGTGACCAATGTTGAAAATTTAAATGGAAAAACTAGCTTCCTGCCAGCATCTATATCCAGTTTATCTTGCTGTATAAATTTCTTTGCTGAGCAGTGAAAGCTTTTGCGTCACCATTTCATATTGTTTATCATCTTCAGAGGAAGGCAAAGGCAAACCTCCTCTGCACAAACCTTGGCAAAAAAAAAAACCCTGTGATAGGTTTGCCTTACAGTCACCATAGGTCAGATGCCACACAACAAGAACAAGTAGCTTCATAGGATCTAAGCTGCTGTTATAGCTTATCCTGCCCCAGGCAGTGGCTTCACTAGTGGGGACTATGACCCACACCAAGTGATACTTGGAGAGGACAGGTGATGCCTGTTTGGGCCCTCTTTCTACTCTGGGGAGTGTAGTGCTACTGCTGGCATCCACCCCTCCTCTGGTGCCCTGGCTCTCTTGTCAGAGGGAGACAAAGCAGCAGAAAAGGAGGGGAGAGCATGCCTGTGCCTGCCACCCTCATTCTCTGGTACCTTGGCTAGCTTGTCCAAGCTAGCCAAGGCAATGGGAAAGAAGGGATAAGCGCACACAATCATCTGTCCACCACCTTCCTTGGTACCTTGGCTAGCTTACCTGAACTAGCCAAGGCACTGGGGAAGGAGGGGCAAGCACATGCCTACCACTCCCACCTTCCCCTTTGTCTTGGCTGGCTTGTGGCTTATCTGCACAGGCCACTGCCTTCCCTGGCACCTGCACCTGGTGACACCAACACTAGCAATGCTACTGGCCCCAGGAGAGTACAATATGGTAAAGTATCAGGAATGTCTCCTTCTGCAAGCAGAATTCTTCTTTCCTATCTCTAAATCCAACCTCATGTTGTTTCGGTGAGAACTCTCTTTCTCTTTCTAAAAATGCAAAATATGGAAAAGAGAAAAATAATTGCAGGAGTGAGGAATTCATGGTAGCAGAGCACAGAAAATAAAAGATTTTACCCTCTCCTGAAACTAATATCTAATAGGTAATGCCCATCCTCCAATAAGTTGTTCCCAAATTGTTTTGGAATACCTTCCCAAACCACTTTGTAATAAGTCAATTTGGGTTTAAGTACAAAGGTCCAGATCTTTAAATTGGGGGGGGGGGGGGGGGCTGAGACCTTGCGGATTTCTAGAATTTATATCTATTTTAATTTTTAATTATTTGTAAATTATTATAATTATTCTCCTGGTCAGACAAAATGTTGAAAATCTAAATGGAAAAACTAACTGCTTGCCAGCATCTCCATCCAGTTTATCTTGCTGTGTAAATTTCATCTCTGAGCCGTGAAAGCTTTTGCGTCATCATTTCTTATTGTTTATCATCTTCATAAGTAGCTCAGCTGTTTAAGGGAATATGCAAGTCTCAAAAAGCCCTGGAAAAAAATATATAAAAATGAACAATGGACATAGAGAGAATAGTGGCAGATGGGTTCTTTGATTCATGCACTTGTGGGTATTCCCTGATCCTGATTCCATACAGGATTGCCAAATGTGGAGGGAGGCTATTTGGTTAGGTGGTTAACATGTCTTCCATTTAAGGAAATAACCAGGACATTGGAATAGGAAAACAATTCCTTTCGGTGTTCAGCTGTGTATCTAGCTATCCATTTGATGGTACAGGTTGACACTCACACAAAATTATGGATGCCGGCCATGAAAGCCTTTGACTTCACAAACCACAGCACCACATTGCAATCTGCTCTCCTGCGCCTGATGCATCCTGTTTCACAGGGTCACTAAAGGCACATTTGCCTAAACACACCAAATCCCTTCCGGTCTTGGAAGCCAGTCTGGTTAGTATTACCCTGTTTCCCCCAACATAAGACATACCCATGAAATAAGCCATAGTGGGATTTCTAAGCGTTCGTGCAATATAAGCCATACCCCGAAAATAGTGCCTATGTAAAGAAGGTGGGCGGCCCTTCTCATCTGCCCCATCGTAAAAATAAGACATGCCCTGAAAGAAGCTCCCTCGGAGTGCAGTGGAGTCTCCTTCCTTGGAGGTCTTAAGCAGAGGCTGGATGGCCATCTGTCATCAGGGATGCTTTGATTGGGATTTCCTGCATGACAGAAAGGGGTTGGACTGGATGGCCCTTGCGGTCTCTTCCAACTCCATGATTCTATGATTCTACTCCCTTATCCAAAATGCTTGGGACCAGAAGTGTTTGGGATTCTGACTTTTTTTCCCCAGATTTTCAAATATTTGCATATACATATCTTGGAGACACCTTGGCACTCAGACACAAGTTTAAACATGAAAATTGTTTATGTTTCATATACACCTTATACACATAGCCCGGAAGTACTTTTAATTGTTTTGTGCATGAAACAAAGGTTGTGCTTGCTGAGCCTTGCCCCACTGACACCATCTTTTCAGCATTTTAAAGGGATGCCACAGACCATTTCTTCCAAAAGGCAGATGTTTGAAGAGCAGTGGTGTCACTCTCCTGAAGGTATCACTCCCCACACCCCTCAAGTGATGCCCCTGTTATTCTGAGAGTATTCCTGGTTTAATTCATTTCATGACCTGGATCTGCTTGACCTACCTTGGCTCTAAAGAGATATATAAAATACCACCTAGGGATATATACTATGGGGTCTCCAACAAAATGCCCTCCCACACTCTCACTTGTGGTGCAGTGGATGGAAATGCGGTAAAATGTTCCCTTCACCCCTTAAAACAGATATATGGGAGTATTTTTTTTCTGTGCAGGGGTATAGTGAGGTGTAGCCTTCTATGCTCTCTGCTAATGCAGCCCAACCTCTAGCAATTGCCCATCCTTGTCCTGGAGAGATACATGAGGCTACGATGCAGGGAAGAAAGGTCCCTCATGAAAGTAGTCTTCTTTCTTTCTTTTTCTTTCTTTTTAATTACATGTCTTTCTAGTGCTTCCCTCTTTGGCACTGTTTATTTAACAAAATTCTCCTTCAAATTATTGATTTAAACAGAAAATAAAGCTAAGCAGGTGCAGGTTTTCACACTATGCCAGAAGTTTTTCTCTCTGTGAGCCAGAACTTTTTCCTCAATGTGCCAAGCTGCTGTTAAAACAGGGCCAGTACAAAAAAGAGAGAGGAAAAATGGCAAGTGGAGGGACCCACAAAACCAATCTGTAATCCTGTCACCCTCTCTCATCCAACAATTTTCTTATTCCAAGAGCAAGATGAAACACCATCTGGATATGTAGCAACCCATGATCTGGTTTATTCTGTCTTGCTCTGATGGAGAATTCCTGTGAAGTTCAAAAGCTTAGTACATATATTAATTAACTCGAGGTAGGCCAATGAAAGAAATCGCATTCATCATTATTTTTCCCCCTGTCAGTCAGGGGGTCCAACCTGATCAAACAGAATGGTTGAAAGCCATCTTTTATCCTCAGAAAGAAAAAAAGAAAAGGTCACATACTGTTGTTATGATAATGATTTCAAAGGTGTGAAACTTCCAATTTTCACCTGAGGTATGGCTGCTTGAGTGGCAGTTGTCACCTACAACATGTGCCCAATGGCATCAATAAGAAAAGCAGAACTAGGGGTCCAGGATGCATTAATAACAACATCTCAAGAAGGAAATTGGTGTCAGTTCCTGGGGGCATTTGGAATGCTCTAGGGATTATTTTAAATGAGTCGGGGCCTACTCTATATTGTTGATTTGTTCAGAACTACATGTAAAGTTACTCCACCTCTCATTTCCTGGCTTCCTCGGGGTTTGTTCAGTCACAGTGATGAAGTAGCAGTAGAACCTACAATTGGAATAATTACCCATTTGCACAGCTCTTAAAAGAAACATTAATCCTGTAGTTAGACCCCATGTTAGACCGAGTGGCCAAATGAAAGTATGATTTCTTCTTACTTATTTAGTCCTCATTCCCACTTACAAAAAAAAAGCGGTTTGCGATCTGACTCGATGGATCACTTCAACAGAGGAGTGTGGTTCCCACTACATTTGTCCTGATTGCATTTTTTCCCTGTAAAATAACCCACTTGTGGTTCCCATTCACAAATGAATAGGTTCCAAATGGACCCGCTCCAGCCGGCCAAAGAGCAGATTTAAATCATAACCAGTCCTCCTCTGCTTGCTTTAATGATCAGGGAAGGGCAGGCACCCAACATATATGTGGTGCCTCTCACCTCTCCCAAGGATCCTGTCCATTCAAAGATGCATACACAATAAACAGAAGTTTAAAAAATGTGTATGGTTTAACAAAAGAATAATAAAATATTTTAAAGTAAATATGATTTTTTTAAAAAAAAATACATTGGTGAAGTCATGAAAACAAAAAAGCACAACCCTGACAGTCTCCTCTTAAGCCTCCAACACCTCATTTCCAAACAGGTTCATGTGTCTTAGTCCATTTCTTATTCCCTTGTCTTTCTTCAGCCATATTTTGTGACTTCTGGGGTTTACTGCCATTTTCTACTGGTAAAATTGCCTAGTTTTAAGCTTTCTTCATCAATTTAGATGATCCTCAGGGCTTGTGTGAGATTTGGATCCCAGCCATTTGGACGTTTTTCTCTCCCCTCACCAAATTGGACTACATACATTTTTACTACTTTATTCCCTGAGCAATTAAAGGGACTGTACAAAATAGACACATTCCATTTTTCACAGTACTGCCAGGATGTGCTGTCAGCTTCACCCTGCAACCACAGAACAAACCTAAATCTGATAGTCCCCAACTAGACCAAATTAATTAATAGTGAGCCAACAGTTACACACTTATCCTCACCTGAGGATATTGCTACAAATTGAGTTCAAAGTGCAAAGTAGTTTGCACTCAAGTAACTCAAAAGAAAGGCTGGATCATTTCCCTTCTTTATAGATTCAGACAAAAGCAAGCAGTTCTGGTCTCTCCTAACTTGTCTGATCTTCCTTACAATTTTCCCACATTTGACCATCCTCCAGTGTTACTTGGCCACATGTGTTTTCATTTGTGAAACTTTGCAGGTTAGATAATGAATGCAAACAACAAATGCTGACAGCTAGAGAATGTGTTAAAGAGTCCTTGTTTGTCTAATTCACTTCGTTGTTGTTAAGAGAGCAAGCGTGGTACCAGTGTTGTTAACTGTTGTTGTCAACTTCGACTTACAGTGACCTTTTGGATGAGAGACCTCCAAGTCACACTAACCTCAGCTGTCCTACTCAAGTCTTGCCAACTCAGGGCTGTGGTTTCCTTGATTGAGTCTATTTCCTTGATTGAGTTCTGTCTGGAATGCAGTCTTCCTCTTTTATATTGGCCTCCATCCTGCCAAGTATTGCCTTTTTTAATGAATCATGTCTTCTCTTAATATGTCCAAACTATAACAGTCCCATTTTAGTCATCTTGGCTTCTAGGGAGAATTCAGGATTGAGTTCTTCTACAGGTTGAGTCTCTTTTATTAAAAATGCTTGGGATCATAAGTTTTGGGGATTTATGGGGGGCTTAGATTTTGGAATATTTGCACATATATAATGTCATATCTTGGAGAAGGGACACAAGTCTAAACAGGAAATGCATTTATGTTTTGTATACACCTTATACACATAGCTTGAGGGTAATTTTGTACACAATATTTTAAATAATTTTGTGCATCAAACAAAGTTTGTGTATATTGAACCATCAGAAAACAAAGGTGTCACCCAGGTGGACAATTTTGGAATATTTCAGATTTCGGAATTCTGGATAAGGGACTCAACCTGTAATATCCATTTACTTGTGGTTTGGGCCATCCATGTAATCCACAGAACTCTTCTGTAGCACCACATTTCAAATGAGTTGATCTTCTTCCTATCAGCTTTCTTCACTGTTCAGCCTTCACAACCATACATAGAAATGGGAAATACGATAGCCTGGACAATCCTAACATTTATCATTCAGTGATATTTCTTTACACTTCAGCTTGAGTATTTGACTACAACTCTGGAGACCAGGGTTTGAATCTCAGCTCAGCCATGTAAACCCACTGGGTAACCTTGAGCAAGTCACACACTCTCAGCTTCAGAGGGCAAACCCCCTCTGAAGAAACTTGCCAAGAAAACACCATGATAGGTTCACCTTAGGGTTGCCATACATCAAAAATGACTTGAAGGCACACAACAGCAACTACTACTACAACTTAAACTAACTACTGAAAAGCCTGTGTAGCCCCCTCCCCCCGAAAAAAATCCCATGCATTGTACCGACAAGCCAAAAATACTCACTTGGCCTCATAATGACAACCTACTTATCCTGCACAGAATGGGAGCAGGGTGTGGGAAAGATGTCACTTCTGGCAAAGAGACCTCTCTGGAGATGAGCCAAGCTTATAAACCCTTGGCTGGGTTTCCAAGACATGGTATGCTCACCCTCTAATGCTCTAGAAGTCTCCAGGAGTCACAAATGTTGTTCCTATACAAACCAATTTTATTTTGAAGATCCTTATGATGCTTTCCTCATTCCAACATATTTCTGGGGAAGGAGGGCAGGAAGCAAGAGAGGGAAAGAAGCCCACAATATTTCAAGAGAGAGATTAGATGCAAACTCATGAATATGCAGGTACAAAAAAATTAGGAAGTCTCAATTCTTCCTGAGATTTTTTTTTTAACCCATCAGAAGGAAACTTCAGACCATGATTTTTAAAAATCTTTTCCCCAACTGCATAGTTCTCTAAATTCAAAACAAATGCATTTTTCTTTCTATCTATCTTTAAATTTAGTGTAGGCAGGCATTAAGTTTCCTGCTCCCCATGGACTCAGAAAAAAAAGACATATATTACTGATGACACATTTCACAGCCCTCCTATGCAGTATAATGGGGTCATATTGATGAAACTTCCACACACAGTTTTTATACACTGAACCAACATGAGGCCTAATGCAATTGGACAAAGTTCTGTGGAACAGCAGGCGAGAAAGGGCTATGGGGGAAGAACACTGGAAATATGAGACTGATTCACACTACCAGTAGCTCCTAGGAATGACATTTCCTGAGATAGTTAGCTTGCAACCCTATGTTATCAACTATTATTGTGTTCGTATCATTTCCATTCTTTATTTCCACAGTCGGCAAAGGGATACTGCATCAGATGGAATTTTAGTTTCATCCAACTGGGCTCTTTCTGTTTCCTCATATTCTTATTCTTATCACCTATTCTACTGTAATTAATCAGCTTCCTTACATGAAATTAAAATATATTTCTAATTCCATTTTATGGGTTGAAAGTGAGTACTAATGCATCTAACATCATGAAAGAGTTTCACATAATGAAGTAAAAAAATCTCTTAGCGGTTGTCAATTCGGGACTAGCTCAGATCCTGAGATTTCAGGGCCAGAACCTGAGACCTAGGCACAATCTCTGCAAGGTCACAGGCAAGTGGGTTTCAGTAACGTTGCAAAGATTATGTTAAAAGGGGCATCCTTTATATATTAATAATTTATTTCTAATTTATAAATAAAATATATTTTATTAATCTGTAAGCAGTCTTGAGTCCCAATCTCTGGGAAAAGATGAGATATAAATAATGATGATAGTAACAACAGCAGAAGCAACAACAGGCCTCAGTGAAAGTTGCAGAATGTATGCTATTCAGATCAAACACACACTTTTCAAGGCAATGTTCTCACTTTGAGGTTCTTTCACCTTGCCTTGTGGACCCGAGAAGAAGTCCCAGGCCATAAGATCTGGGAAGCCTACTTAACACTAAGGGTTCAATTTTATACCCACAGCTCTTGCTTTATTCTCTGGGCACAGTATGGCACACAAAGATCCTATGTGATCCACAGAAACTCTTATGTCAGCTGTGTCTCTCCCTCAAACTCCACCACCTCCAGGCTTCAGGAAAGTGAGGAACAGGAATCCCTGCCACTATCACCAAACAGTATTCATTCACACTTGGATTTAGACAGGAAAGCAGCATTCAAAACTGGCCAGTATTGATGGGTATTTGTAGAAACCAGCTAACATTCAGCACACCAAGGACTACAAAGGGGGAACTGAGCTGTCACCCCAACATTTTCCTCACCTCTTCTTTAAGTCAAAAATGTAATTTAAATCAATGCCTAATAGATACAATAGCTTCAATTTGGTATCCAATTTTTTAAAAAGCCAAGTAATCACACTCATGTAGCAACGCAAGCCTATGAGCATTTACGCAGAGGTATATTCAACTGGATTTTCTATAGGTAAGTGTGCATTATATTATAGCTTCAGCTATTTTCACTCATTTGATTTCATTTCATCACAATCTGTGCATCCTATGGGCTTCCATAATCCTGTGGAGCATGAAACCTGAAGTAGTTTCTTAGAAGATACCATCTTTTGCCACTTCAATTATGGCAAATGTTATCTACAAGAAGTCATCACAGCCCAAGGATACAAATTGTTCTTTTCCAGTTCATAGTCTGGACATAATTTCTATTGCTCTCAGATAAGAGGATGCATCACAACATTAATATAGGGCCTGAACATACAGGCCAAATAAAGCTGCTTCGGGTCACTTTGGAGGTATGCTGTTTAAATGATTCATGTGTCCTAAGAGGCTGGAAGCTGCACCAAAGCCGCACTCCAGTCCTAAGGACTTGAGCACAGCTTTGGTGCAGCTTCTGGCCTCTTAAGATGTGTGTATCATTTAAACAGCATACCTTTATTTTGGACTGTCTGTTCGGGCCCATAATTCACAAAATAAAATATCCTGAATGTTTGGAAAACTCCCCAGCAGTCCAAAAGGCACAAGAAAGTCATCAAATATCTGGCAATGAGTGTCTTGCAGCTCATCCCTGATAGAGGTAATCTGTCAATTTCTTCTTATACACTACAGGATATTCAGGTCATACTCATACATTTTAATTACATAATATAATTAACTCTCCACTTTTTTATTAATGTTACCTTTGCTGCTCTGAGAAGAGTCTATATAACAAGTGTCCATATGATCTCAAAGAAGCACAATGAATAATCACTACTGGCAGAAATAAAAGTCAGTAATAAATAGTCATTTGAGTAGTATCTATCACTTTTCCCAGGTATAACTTTTCTTAATGTTATACAGCAGTTATACCAAAAATTGTCATTACTGACCTTTATTGCAGCCTAAATCAGCTACTCTCCTATAATTAATATTTGTGTGACTTTGAATGGGTTGTTCTCATCAAAAGCAGTTCTAGACAATTAATCAAAACAGGCCCCTCGTCTTTGTTTCATGTTCCCTTAAGATGAGACAATATTTTTTCCTATCACAACATTGCTTGGCATTTTCTTCACCCACAGTTCCTGCCTTTTCTACATCTCTTTGGCTTTGTAATCCAGACAACATTTTTCCAAGCGAGGGGAAAATGACTTTTTAAACATAGACTGATAGAGCTGGAAAAGATCACGAGGGCTATCCAGTTCAACCCGCTGTCATGCAGGAATACACAATCACAGCACTTCCTACAAATAGCCATCGAGCTTGTGTTTAAAAACCTCCAAAGAAGGAAACTCCACTACACTCCAAGACAGTGTGTTAAACTGTCAAACAGCTCTTGCCATCAGGAGGTTCTTCCTAATGTTTATGTGGAATCCCTTTAGTTTTAGAATATTGCTAAGCTCAGAATGCATGAAGAACTGTCAAAGATTGAAAGATTGAAAATCCACTTACTCATGCATAGTGTCATGAAAATCCCATTGACTCAGAGCTTGTTTAACATTATTTTGGTGATGTAGACGCCACCACCAATGTAATTGCTTTCATTGTTGCTGCCCAGTAATATAAAAAGCTTTAGATCGTATGTGAGGGAGCAGTGACAAGGCTGGTGCGGCCTCTGTTTTTGTAAGAGGCAAGACTGTTTACCACGTAGCCTTAATATTCCTGCATTACAAAAAAAAAAGCCAATTATCCTGTGTGACTGAAGTAACATAAGAACCAGACCTACTTGGCTAGTATTCCTTTATAGATGGAATGGTGGATTTTTACCATTGTAGTTCTTAATATTTTTGATGACAAGTTGAATTGAATTCTCATTACCTTAATTATGTTGCTGTTGTTGTTTGTTGTTGTATGCCTTCAAATCGTTTCTGACTTATGGCAACCCTAAGGTGAACCTATCATGGGGTTTCCTTGGCAAGATTTGTTCAGAAGAGGTTTGCCATTAACCTCCCCTAAAGCTGAGAGCATGTGACTTGCCCAAGGTCACCCAGTGGGCTTCATGGAATCGAACCCTGGACTTGAGTTTTAGTCGAACACTCAAACTACTATGCCATGCGGGCTCTAGACCTTTATTCTGTGGTTGTTAATTAAATGAAGGTGGCTTGCAGTGGTCAATTTGTTTTAGCGATAGGAAGGACAGAATCACTATTTATTATTTATTTACTTATCTAGTGCTCATCCAGTCTTTTAAAAGTGACTTTAAAATATGACTCAGGGTGACTAACTAGCAATAACACAATTCATGATGCTACTAAAAGCTTCACATGTCTTTCTTGATGCTAACCATGTGTTGAAATGATTTCTATTGTTGTTAGCTGCTATCAGGTCAACTCAACTTATGTTGAACCTGTGAATGAGAGAATTCCATCATCAACCACCCTATTCAGGTCTTACTTGACTTAGTCTACCCACCTGGAATGTGTCCTTCCTCTTTTCCTATGGCTTTCTACTTTACCAAGCATTATTTTCTTTTCTAGTGAGTCATGTCTTCTCATGACAGGGCTGAAGTATAACAGTCTCAGTTTAGTTGACTTCTAGAGAGAGTATAGGCTTGAGTTGTTCTAGGACCACGTACCTGTCTTTTTTGGCAGTCCACAGTATCCACAAAACTCTTCTCCCGCACTGCATATATAGAAATGGGAAATGCAATGGCCTGTTGCCTGCGAAGAGAATAGCCATAGCCATAGAACTGCAAAACGTGTGGGTAAAGTGATGAAGTGGCAAGTTCAGTTTGAGGGACAAAGACAGGAGGAAAGATGTTGCCTAAAGTCAGAGTAGTCAACAACCATCATTAAAACGGAACTTGCCACCTCATCACCATACCCACAAGTTTTGCATTTCCATAGCTATATTTATACAGTGTGATTATAAAGGTACTTCCTGTGTACCAGTTCACTTCATGCATCTGAGGAAGTAGACCAAGTTTCTGAAAACTTATGCTACAACTTCTTTTGCACAGTTAGTCGCAAAGGTGCTACAAGATCCCTTTGCATACCGATATTCCAGCCTAACATGGCTATTCATTTTTGTTCTTTATTTTTCTTGCTATACCGATAGGTGGTAGGAATATAGTGCACCTTAGATTACAAAGAGTTGGTGAGTTGCTGCTCCATTCTCTATGCCAAGTGTTGTTCCAGAAAGGCCCATTTGTTCTGTGTCCAAGCAATGGCATCCTGGTTCATACGTTAACAGAGAGGAGCGTAAAAGTAGCACTATAAATATTTTTGTTTTAAAAAAAGGAAGCAAAAAGCCAGCTTCCTAAAAAATCTTTATTGTGACTCATTAAACAATGTATTCATAATTTCAGAGTACTGAAATTTTACTTGGCCTTGCTGGTTGGTGGATTCTGGGAGTTGTAATCTAAATCGTAGCTTTTCTTTGGTCTACAGAAAATATTCTGAATCTAAGGTAAACATTATAAGAGCCATGTTTGCAGTGAATACCACATTAGTGGTGTTCCAACACAATCCAACACAAATAATGAGGAGTGCTTCAGCTGGAACCCCAGGAGGATGTATGATGTTCCCCTCCACCAGCTCCTGCAATACAGGAGTCCTCCCTGCATGTGTAGCTTGCTATTCACGTGATAAGCAGTGCACTAGTTCCAAATAAAAACCTGCCTCCATAATTAATGAGTTCTGCCATTTGGTAAGATACTGCTGTTTTGAAATTTGCTTCTGTAGTTATCCTTTAATGTTTGCAAAGAATCTAAGGATGTGAGGGGGAAAACATGAGTTAAGAATTATATATCTTTGGCACATATGCGCAGCTGGCATGGTGAAGAAAAAAAGTGTTGTTTTTATGAGTCACATCAGTTTTACAGATATATATTCCAAAGTGTAATAATAGAACAAATGCTCTGTTACATCCAAATTTCCCCTTCCGCTGCACATCATAAATTCACAAGGGAAATCTTCAAATTAAATGTGGATGTGATCAAGAGGAAGGAAGAGTCACAATCAAATACTGTCATGCCCTAACTGGCTGGAATTGAGTAACTTTTCTATACCTGCTACCTGTGTCACATGGAAGCTTTTTATCTCATAGGGCTAGGTAAAGTATAAATTATTCAGTCACATAGGGTAGAATGATCATTTGAACCTTCTTGCATAGTTGTATCATGGAGCCGGGGCTCATAGAACTAAATAACTGGGAGTTGTTGATTGGCAGGAATAATAACATCATCCCCTACAGGGACATAGCTAGGATTTTAGGAAGGGGGGGTCCAGACTAAGTACCACCATTATAATGGGGCTTGGGTGCGGCGGCGCAGCAGCACGCACCATTCATTTTTCTAATGGAAGGGGGGGTCCGGACCCCAAGAACCCCCTCTGGCTACGTCCCTGTCCCCTACCAGAAACTAGCAACAAACCAAATTACCAAGAGGGAGGGGCATTTTTTGAACAGCATGGTGATGCACTAACCCTGTTGTAATTCACAATATGTGACAAGCCTTACTGTCAAATGAGAAAGGTGTAGTACAGACTGGCCTTTTGTGCTGTGCTGGTGCTGTTTTTAGGGTTAGGGAGCACGCATCAACCGCACACTTCCTAACCCTAGTATGTGTGGGGGCCGCCACGATTGCATGGCCCCGACCACATGTCGCACACGCACCATCTTATGGCTCTTTGCTGCGTAGCAGCTGTGCAGCAAACAGGAGCTGCTTCTAAGCACTCCATTTTTCTGTGCAATGCTACCACACCATTAAGTTGCTACGATAATGCTGCACAGCAAAGAGAGGTGGCCCCAGCTTGCCTTTTGCTGGCAGTATGTACCGCACCAATGTAAGACCCTTTAAGCTTTACAAAAGACTTGCCTATAGTAGATGGTATGGTGCCCAGCCCCAAGGAAGAATAGGGGTGAAGCAGACTGCAACATAGGAGCAACCTCCGGCCACTCTGGCCACATTCATGCCATGATCGATGACCGCATGGCCCACTTCCAAAGCAGGCCACCACCACGGTCCCAAGCCTGAGCTGCCAGGGGGCAGATTTTTGCACTCCTTTTAGATCCAGTCCAAAGGACCAGACTGGTGCATCTGAGTGGCTTCTGCCTGGTTTGGGGCATGCCCCCAAAGTGTCCAGAAGCCATTTTATTTGGCCCTTGTCTTTTGGGCCTAAGAGGGTTATTTGATTGCAGTTGGAGTGCACTGGGCAGAGACTGAGAGGATTTGGAAAGACAACTCTAAAGATCTTTTGCAATCTATTTACAGCCCTGATAAACTTTTCCAGCCTTTCTCTGAGAAATCTCTTACCTTGAGTTGAAGCATGAGTTTGCAATGAGGGAAGAAGAAATTCTCATGGTGGCAATGAAGTAGTGAGGAGCACAGAAGAAGATTGAGAGGGAGAATTTAGGGCTGGGTGAGCAGGTGGTTGGTGACTAATTCATGAAATCAATAGTCAGAGACAACAGCTTTTCAACTACCTTCTCAAGCATTCCTGAAAATCGCTCCCTCTGGGACACATCCAGAACGCAATGGGCATGTTTGGCAGCAGCGGCAGCAGCATTCTCCCTGTGTGGTAAAGAGCGTTCTATGCCGCCTCCCATTCTCAACACGTCGCCTTTTAGAACACAATAGGCGCGTTCCAGGGTCTGTGCGATAAAGTCCAAAATTATGTCAATAGAGACAGCATTCAAAGGGATCTTGTAGCACCTTTGAGACGAACTGAAAGAAAGAAGTTGGTAGTATTAGCTTCATAGACTTGAGCCTACTTCTGAAGATGCATGTTTGGGAGTGGATTCTCCAAAACTCTCTAGATTCTTCAAAACATGCATCTGAGGAAGCACGCTCAAATCTACAAAAGCTCATACTACCAAGTTCTTTCTTTCAGTTAGCCTCAAAGGTGTTACAAGATTCCTTTGCAAACTGATTTTCCAGACTAACACCTCTCTTCCATCCTTTGAATTCAACCTAACCTTTCTCTCAGTTAGATATCTCAAGTCCAGAGTTCCTGTATTCTCACAAGTCCTGCTGCTCTGAGCTATGCTGATTGGTTGTCTTACTTGAGATAGCCAGATTATTGACTGCATTTTGAATATACTATCCATGGCTGCCAGCTTGTTGTTTTCCAGGAATCTTACACCTTTGACCACTGCAACCTTCCACTACTAATGTAGTGTATGAAGGAAAGTATTATTATAATGTGGAAATACAGGTGAAGCAAAAATATGATCTTTTGATATTAAAATACTGGGGTTTTTCATTTTTTTTTCTCTCTCTCTTTCTTTTTCTGTACAATAGAGTGTACAATATGACATTTTAATCAGAAACAATATAGATGATATTCTTTGTAATCAATGTATTATACCAAGCAGATTTAGCAGGTAAATAATATTACAAAAGAAAATTGTACTATTGCACAATGATAAATAAAGCTCACCTATTAAAAGAAAAGAAACATTATTTTGAGCAGGGAGAGATAGTTATAAATGAACATATGTGTGATGGATTTGTATACTGATATGACTAAAATAGGTAAAAGGAGTTTTTTTTCTGCATCAAGAATTAAATCAAATGGCTTAAATTAGGTCTTTTTTCTAAAAAGATTCTACTAAAATATTTGACTTATCTTCAGTAACTGGAAGAATATCAGTTAATGTGAGCTACACTAAAAACACCAGACTTTGTATTTCGGGCCTACCCATTCATCTTCATCAAAAAGTAGTTCATTATTCTTATTTCTTCCAAAGAATGACAAATGTCACCTATTATATGTGTAGATGCGGTTGCAGAGGGCTATTAATTGAATTCAACTTGGTTATTTTTTCTTCATAATTCCTCATAGCAGCTTCCTGGAGTACAAATGTCAGACGACCTGAAGTTTTGAAAACTCACCAACTTGAGAAGGTCAGTTCACCCAATCTTGCTTTGCCTGACCTTAAAATCTATGAAGTGTATAAACGACTACATTACCACCCATCAAATTCCGTTCTACTTTCCTCTGCCATCAGCAAATTGGAAATTCAGCAGTTTCTGTGAAGAAATGGAAGTTGCTCTGTTTCTGGAAGTCAGCTTGGTGTAATGGGTGTTTAGGTTTCTGCTGGCTACGTTTCTACTTTATCATGCAGGAATGGATAAAAGTTCTCAGCTAGCTTTACAGGGTCAGCCTGCCTATAAGAAATGGATACCAGAAATTTACATTGTATTTATTTTTTTATATAGGCAATGGAACGGGCCTTCAATAGGGTAAATGAATCAACAGAGCCAATTGGTCATTTTAATTTGGGTTGGAAAGATTCAAATAAGAAATGACTTGACAGGCACACAGTGACAACAAGCAAAGCCCTGTCATGGGGTTCCATAAATCAGAATCAACTTAAAGGCACAGAATAACAAACAACATTTAGCATTCTCCAGCAGAGACTCACCAAACTACAGATTCCAAGATTCAATAGGATATAGCTGTGCCAGTTAAAGTGGGATCATAATCCTATTAGTGGATAGTGTGAAAGGGCTCTGTGTTCATTTCTGTATTGGCACATTGTAGGAGAGAAAGGGTGGCTTCTGGTATGTGCTACTGCCACAATAGCAAAATAAAAGCTGATAATAAAATGAAGAACCAAGTTACTAAAAATGCCAAAATTTGCCAGAAGTCATAAAGGAGGACCTAGACATTCCTAGAAAGAATACTTAACTAGGCATTTCTATCTCCTGCTTCACAATTCTGTGATCAATGTCTGACAGATGTTAACCATAGAATTGCACTGGAGGACCTAGAGATTCCTATAGTGGTGTTCCCTCGGGTAAAATAAATTGTGTTTTTTAATTTACATTTTTTCACTTTTATGAGGCTCTTGTGCCCCTAACCCCAGCAAATGTGAAAGGTTCACTGTACTTCAGATTCAGAATCATGATACACTAGGACATCAGAATCCATGGGGGATCTGTTACGGACTGCCCCATGAATACTAAAAAAATGTGGGTCCCCAATGGCAGTGCATACATGCAGTTGTGCCACCATTAAAGACAGCCCCCGTTGTCCCCAGTGGTAGCACATGCACATGTGCTGGCATTAGGGACAACAGGATTTGAGGTAAGCCCCCTGTTGTCCCTAATGGCATCGGAGCCATGTGCATGTGCTGCCATTGGGGACAATAGGGGCTTGCCATCCATGGATGGTAAATCCACAGATAATTAGACAGCACTATAACTCCTAACCCCATAATAAACAGCTGTACACTTTTTAAACAATTGTGCACAATAAATTTCTTCTTCAGGGGAATACAAAATGCAAGAGACTCTTCTTAGAGCCTTCAAGTTTACAAAATTAAAAAACTGTATGCTCAGGTTTGTTGCACATTTGTTGTACAATGCGCAAGTTTGAACATATGTCACTGCTGCAATGGGTCTCCAGATCTCAGTTTAATAATAAACTTCTGTTTTCCTGCTGAGTTTAAGCACTGGAAGTTCATAAACATTTCTGTACTCAGCTAGGGCTTAGATTTCTAGTGCCTCAAATCTCAAGTGCCTTGGACAGATTACAGGAAGAAGGTAAATAAGGATTCTTCTGATTTTCAGTCTTTGTGAAGAAGCTCTGCTTGCCTCTGTGAAATTAAAGTGGTTGGTGTACTTGGATTTCACCTTGTTTCAGTTCAAAATTGGCATCACTCCTAGTAAACAAACATATCTTACTTCACAAGGACACTCTTTGTTGATGCAGCAACTGAACCCTTCTCTCATGTTATTGGCTTGTTTGCCCATTCACCACAACAAACAGGAGGCAGAAAGAAAGGAGAAAGATTAAATAACCTCAGGGTATCCAAACAGACAAGGAAGTAACTGGTGTATAAATATCTTTGTATCATCAAAATATATTAACGTGTAACATTCATACAATGTTTACATTTATTAAAAAACTACATACATTTAAATCCAATTGTCTGTCCCAACAGAAGATCAACCGAATTATGGGTCCATTAGTAGGTCAGCACTTATCTGTGTTCTATTGCTTTAATAGATCTACTCCAGTTGGAACAAACAATTGGATTTAAGACATAGAAATCTGTGGAATATTTTAAAAGGTGTAATGTGCTGAGATCTACAGAGATGTACCTGAAAAGTAATATCAGAAAAAGATGCAGTTGCTTTTTAAGAGTTCTGAGAATACTGTGAACTGCTAAAATGACCACTGGATTGCTCCTAGAGCAAATCAGGCCTGAAATCTCCCTGGGAGCAAAGATGACTAAGCTGAGGTTGTCATATTTTAGCCATATCATGAGAAGAAAGGGCTCACTAGAAAATACTACAATGCTTGATAGAGTGGAGGGCAACAGGAAAAGAGGAAGACTGCATTCGACATGGATAGACTCCATCAGAAAAGCCATGGCCATGAGTCTATAGGAGCTGAGCAGGGAGGCTGAGGATAGGGCGACTTGGAGATCTCTCACAGGGTCACCATCGGTCAAAGTCAACTTTATGGCAGTTAACAAGAACAAAATCTTCGACTAAATAAAGACCCCAGAATGATGCTAATTGGATGATCATTTTTCCAGCAGAAATTCAGTCCCATAACGTTTCATATATTCCATTCGTGAAGACATGAGCAAAATGTAGATATTTTCTCTGGCGAGTGCTACACAAAACAGCGGTCTCTAGACCAATGCTAGACCCTGTGCTGTTGGCCGCTGGTCCCTGGTGAGTTGCCAGGAAAGTTTTGGTGAATGGACACAAATATAGTGTTGATTCCTGGCACTTTGGGAAAAAATCATTGCAAGTCCCTCATATTAGATTGCCTGAGAAGCACTGTTGTAGAGGAGCACTGTTCTAGAGGTTCAGTATTATTCTAGAAATAAAAGAAAAATAAACAGAATTTTGTTCACACAAAGTGGCTCTCCTGTTTCTTCATTTCCAATGCATACCCTTGCACCCTACCCTGAAAAACATGCCTGAGAGTCCACTCCCCTCTTCTCTCTTAAAAAATACTGGAATGGCATGCAATAGGGTGTCGGAACTGAAGTGGGACAGGAAAAATGGAAGAATATGAGGAGGCTATATTGTGCAAGTGAAATTGCTTTTCTGTTTGGAGAAGATACTTTTGGTATCTCTTCAAACCACTGAAAAGAAATGGAAGTAATTAAAAAAAAACACCCTATCTTTCTGGTATTAGATAATTCAAGAATCCATTCCATTTTATGCTTCTTCTAAAGGAAAAAAATGTCATTAGGAAAAACAAACCTCATAATCTCTCACTGTATAAGGACAAATGCAGATTCACCACCTGTTCATGTGTTATACAGTTTAACATATTTAAAACCGTGTGGTGGTGGTGGTGGTGGGATTTGCCTTAAAATCTGGGTCTAGTACCAATTTGGCATAATCTTCTCATGGAGAAGGAGATATTGGATTTTTTGTGCCCATTATTGTGTAGGAGATGCCATGAATGTAAGAACAAGAGAGCGTAGCAAGTAAGTAAATCAAGTAAACTGCATAAATCACTGGATCACACATTACTTGTGGAGTGGTGGCTATGAAGAACTGCAGGGCCTTATGCTCCACTGTGCATAGCAGCCTTTCTCAAACTGGGATATGATAAGAGTTGTAGTCCACCTCTGGAGGGCATCGGTTGGGAATGGCTGCGTGTGCAACAATGCTCCAGTCATTAATATTATCTCTCCATCTCTGAGGTCTCTCTTCAGAAATCCAGGTGTGGGATTACATTAAGCTTGAAGCACAATCCTGTCTTCATTTACCTATTCCATGTCTACTGCCTGCCACCCCCATCATTCATGTTCAGTGACAGATGCATCACTGAAGAGAGCCCTGCTCAAATGGTCATAATAAGTTAAAGTGAAAATAAGAGGAGGGGGAGCACATTATCTGGAGAGCTACCGTACTAAACAAGAGAGATAACTGCTATGTATGGAAGCTTTCCACAAGAGTGACATATATTGTCTGTGTGTGTGAGGCATAGGCTTTGCACTGGAATCAAGCAAGTGACCAAGTGGTGGTGTGGGAGGCATTAAAACACCCTGCCATAGTAGCTCTGCAGTGACGGAACACTATATGTTTCCCGAAGACATGCCCACTGACCACCTCAACCAAAATCAGCAGAAAAATGTTATTGTGCATCCTTAGCATGACAGAAGCATTAATGGAGATCATTACCAGATTATTTCTGTAAGTGAAAAGAAATACTTTTATTACTGCCTCCCATTCTCTAATGAAATAACAGCAACAGCATCATGCAGGAGGCACCAATTGAAAGCACTATATCATGGTGCAATTCTGCTTTACTGCCCTCATGCAATGAGCAGGAAGAAATGCCATGAAATGACCAACCCTTAAAATGAGACAGGTTTTTCCTTTCTGTCCTTTCCATTCCAATCCTTCCATCTAGTTGTCTTTCTCCCCCGTCTTCCTGACACTCTGTGCCACTGAGCCTTTACTTGTGGTTTGTGGGAATGATTTGAGGAGTCATCTTCCCATATATTTTCTTTCTGTTTTGGACCCCTACAAGCCAACATTCCCCAGAATCTGTCAGCAACTTCCTCTTGTGAATGGACACCACTCTTTTGGTGAAATTACAGGCATACCTTCTCCTGAAATTTATATTTTTATGATGATACCTCCTTGTACTTAGCTATAATTATCTAAAGTAGAGGTGGGACTCATGTGGCCTCCAGGGACCCTTTCACACTACTAAATTATAGCATTAGGATTCCACATTAGATGCCAAGGCAACATCCTATGAAATCCTGGAGTTTGTAGTTTAGTATGAGGCACTACAGCTCTCTCACTGATAATTCTAACTCCCCTTCCTAGATGTTGTAGCACCAATAGCAGCTTCATTTATATACTGCTTCATACCACTCTAAGCAGTCTCTAAGCAGTTTACAACTGTAAGCTAATTGCCCCCATCTGGGTACTCATTTTAGTGACCTCCGTGGAAGGATGCAAGCCTGAGTTGAGCTTGAACCCTGGCTGGTATTGAACTTGCAACCTTGTAGTTTGTGAGTGAGTGGCTGCAGTACAGGCACTAGACCGCTGCGCCACCAGGTCTAGATGTTGTAGACTGCAACTTCAAGCAGTCCTAGCCTGCATAGTCAATGGTGGGCTAGGTACCACAGCGTCGTGGGAGATCAAACTAATTCTCATCCCTTCAGTAGAGGAGCCTTAAAACCCTCACACTGCTAGTAGCATGAACCGATTCATCGAAGCCACCTTATTGTGACCTGAATTTTAAACAACCATGAACTGCAGAAGTTGTAAAAGGCAATGTTAATGTCAAGTGAATAATCTAGTAAAGTAGTTTCTCAACTCAATGCAGTCTTTTCCTGAAAGATTGTTTGCCTTTCAACTGCTCTGCCAGACGAATAAATAAGAACTTTAAAAACTCTCTGGGTGGATTTCATCAGTCTGTTTAAATACCAGCCTGAACAACTTCTTAAATGGATCCTAGAGTCACAGGTGCCGGTTGCCTCAGTCATTCTCTCCCCATGGAGAAAGCGCTGGCTTGCGTTAGCACAGGCACCACTCAGCCAGCTGGCCATGGAGGGACATCGGTTGCCCTGGCAGACAGATGAATGAGTGTTGTTGTGTATAAGTCACCCCCAAAACAGAGTGAGTGGGAGGGAAAAGCAATTCAGCAGTTTGACAGCAGGCAATAGCTTCGTTCCATCTGCTTATTGCATTTGCTTTATGTAATATCAGTACAATATCAGAGGAGTTATACAATCTATACAGCAGAACAGCCAAGAACCTCATGCCATTCACGTCTTTCTTTAGGATGGTTTTCTTGAATTCTGCCCAGAATGGTTGAAAACATGGCAGACAATGAATTTCTAGTTTTTCCTGCTCAAAATTCTTTGAGTAAAGTGATGTCTGGACAGAAATAAAGGTTTTAATCTACTTGTGTGTGTTTGTGTGCCTTCAAATCAGCTGCCAACCTCTGGCAGTTCCATCAACTACATAGGGTTTTCTTTGGCAAGGAATACTCAGAGATGGTATTGCCAGTTCCTTCCTCTGAAATATAGCCTACAGCACCTGGTATTTGTTGGCCATCTCCCATCCAAGTACTAACCAGCACTGACTCTGCTTAGCTTCCAAATCACATGGGATCTGGTGCCTTCAGGGTATTTAGGCTTAGCCAACTACTATTCATACTGCCAAGGTTGGAGAAATTGAAGGGGGGGGTGTTGTGTGCTATTCAGTATATTCTAGCTCTCTTTTGGTTGGGGAAGGAATACACTAAATACACCATTAGATGACCAGTTTATTTCCAATTAATTAATTAATTAGACTTGTAATTCCTGGCTTGCTACTTCTTTTCTTTCCCACCCCTAGAGCCCATATTGCTCTGATGATAGTCTGCTTTTCACCAAATTCAGCTGGATCATCAGCTCTGGCCTTTCCTAGAGAAGATACACATTTCCCCTGCCCAGTTACTTCAAAGCTGGATTACTGCAATATTTTTGCCTTTAAAGTTAGTTCAGAGACTATGGTTAGTCCAAAATATAGCACCCTAATTATTATTTGAAGCCAAAAGACTGGACCACATCGGCACAGTGTTAACAAACTTTATATTGATTGCTTCTTCATTTCCAAATCAACTTAAAATATTGGTTTTAGCCATTAGAAACCTCAACAGCTGGAGATCAAGTTGCCTCAGGGAGTATTTGTTCCCACATGAGTATCTCAACCTATTAATTTTGCTGCTTTCTTGTTTTGTACACTCATCCTCGCACACCATTTGCAATCATTATTGTATACTTGCTGAAGAGTACCGGCTGTTGTCTAGATATGTGCCTAGTATCCCAAAAGAGGTCCATTGGGCCTCTGGTTTTTCAGTCTCAGGAGTCTCCCCAGCAGTAACTCAGTGAGCCCTCCTGTTTTCCTATTTTTAAAAAAGACTCTCAGGAATTTTAGTAACAATGCCTTAGCCATTTCTTATTTTCCCATGCCAGGAGTCTTACAGCTCTGTTTTCTATACTTTTTATAGTTGGTCCTATGTATCCACAGGATCTTTATCCATTGATCCAACCCTCCACAGCTTGAAAGTATTATAAAAATATATATAAATTTCAAACTGCAAAACTTGATTTTGCTTTTTTATAAAAGGGACACCTTTTTACTATACCATTTCATTTAATGGGGCTTGAGCATCCACATATTTTGGTACCCACATGAAATCCTGCAACCAAACCTCAGTAGATACTAAGGGCCCACTATACATACAATAAATACATACTCCTCTGGCAGTTTTTGTTTCTAGGAAGCCTGCCAGTTTGAATCTCAGCTAGAAACTGGATTGTACAACTTGGACAACAAATGAAAATATCCTGTCAATTTTGAAGCTTCTGGTTCAATGTCCTGATGAGTTATGGCAGTCCACTTCTGAGTGCGGGGACATGGAAAACAACAGTCTCTTGAAAACTGGGGAATCTACCATGGTTTGCTGAAGCCCTGTTTTAGCTTTTAGGAAGGCCCTGTTTGGAATTCTGATTTTACAGTTTTTGCTCTGCAGTTTGGATGACAGCCAAGCCACTCTTTCAAATCTGATGCATCATCCAGAATATCTTGATGATTTCTGGCTGCCATAACACATACACATTATATCATCCTCATCATTTACTATTGGCTTCACAGTCTACCAGGTGTTACCAACTGGATATTTGCACCATCAAGGTTTCCAGCCAAGAATCTAGGAATCTATTGTATTGTTAGATGATGTGGCACATGCCTAGCTTTTTGTAATTATGATACTGTGATCCTGTCTTGGGTGAGTTCATTGAGATATTTTGTCAGTCCATTTGGAATTGCTCCCAGAGCACCAATCACTACAGGAGCCATAGCTGAATATCAGTTTGTAGTATGGATATTTCATAATATTTTCCTCTATTTTTTATCTTCAGTTCTGCTATTTTCTAGGATTGCCACAGCTATATTCCACATTTTCATTTGCATGCTTTGTTCTAACAGTCCCTTTCAAAGGGCACTCTGCGAAAAGAAAATAAATAAATAATATGATGGAACTAATATTACTTTTGAGAGCCAGCATTATGTTGTGGTTTGAATGATGGACTAAGACACTGCGGGCTTCAAATTCCCGATTGGCTATGGAAACCTACTGGGTGACCTTGGGCAAGTCATACTCTCTCAGCCTCAAAGGAAGGCAAGGGCAAACCCCTCTGAAAAAATTCTCCCAAGAAAATCCTGTGATAGGTTCATTTTAGAGTTGCCATATATCAGAAATGTCTTGAAGACACGCAACAACAAATGTTTCTGTTGCTTCTGCTTCCCAGCTGTATCCATTTCATGCCTGGAATCTTGCAATGGCCAAAGCTTCATGTAGAGGATTCTACAAGCCCTGTATTCCATCTCCTTTACATTCTGTGCAAAAGAAGCAGAGCAACAGGAAAAGAAGTAGTGCAGCAAGGGACTAGCAAGTCTTCACAACACTGAAACACTGTTTTTTTTTAAAAGTTGTTAACCACCTTTTCACATCCTATTAATCTAATAATTCAGGCTACACTCAACGTAGCAACATTTCTTAAGATACCATTCTCCTTTGAAATATAGTGAAAACTCACACCATGCCACTTGCTTGCATATATTCACACCATTCCTCCTCCCTGTTAACACACATTTAAGAGGCTACACATGCATGCTGCTTCCTTCTTCATAGAAAATTGGGAAAGAATAGCCATGATGCTTTTAGCAGGGGTGTACCTTGAGAAACAGTGAAAATGAGCACCTTCTGCCTATTCAGACAAAAATGGAAAGTTCAAAAGCTGCTGAAGTCATGCTACTAAAATAAGATTTTTATGAGTAGGTTTCCCAGGAAATGATTACAAAGGAACACCACTGGACTGCGGTGAAATATTGAAGCAAAATCTATGTGAATACATACTACTTTCTCTATGTGGGTGGAGTTCGGGCTCCCTTTACAATGGCGATTATACTGTTTACAGCTCCTGTAAAGCAGCACATTTGTCTGGTCCTGGGCTGCATGTTTTGGCATGGGAACCATTTATTTGAAATGATAGATGTAGGAGCTCACCTACTGGATAACAGATGGAGTACTGGGTTTTGTGTGAAACTGCCAGAAGTTAGTGGGCTGAACTGGCCTCCTAGAAGATCTTGGATAATTTCCGTCCCTGTTAACCCCTTCCTAAAACATATATATCCTTCAATGCCCTCCATTTCCCGTGTGTGTGTGTGTGTGTGTGTGTGTGAGAGAGAGAGAGAGAGATTTCATTATATTGGGGAGGGGGGATTCTGGATTGTTTTAGGCCAAGTTTCCATGTCAGTTGGAAAGAAGCCCCTCCTAAAATGGATGTAGGGAATCTGACAAAATTGTCCCCAAGACCATAAGAGTAGATGAGACATTTGGGTTCAGAAAATGTTTGAATCCTGGAGCCCCAAAGTGACCAGGGGACACAAGCAGCCCAGACGATCCTTACCTTGTTGCAGCATTCAAACCAATGTGTCTCCCTGCTCCCACCATCACCCGAGAGTAAAGCTGTCACATCAGCCCCTATTGCCTATGGACCCCTATGGTCCTTAATAGGAACTCTATAAACCTACTCATGTCTCCTGACAGTGAATCCAGACAAATGTCAATAACATTCCTTTCAAGCTGGTCTGGTTTGTGACAAATTGTAAGAAACTAACACTCATTAACAATACCAAAGGAAGAAAATGGAAGCGGCAAAACCCTGCAGGCAAAGAGGACAGTTAAGCTGACATGGTAAACTGCTCCCCGGCTTCAACAGGCAGCCAGCTGGAACATACATGTGCCTTCAAGTTGTTTCTGACTTATGGTGATCCTGAGGCGAACCTATCATGGGGTTTTCTTGGCACGATTTGGTCATACGAGGTTTGTCATTGCCTTGCCTGATGCTGAGAGCATGTGACTTGCCCAAGGTCACCCAATGGGCTTTATCGCTGAGCAGGAATTGAACCTTGGTCTCCAGAGTCATAGTCCAATGCTCAAACCACTATGCCATGCTGGGTCCCCAACTAGAATATTTAGAGAATATCAGACAGACTAATCGTAGGGGATGTTGGAAGCAAGACTACCAAAATAATTGAGACCCAGCCACCACCCAGATATATGACCTGGCAGCAGACCAAGCCAGGGACTGAGATTTACTGGCCCACCACTGGAAGCTTATCCACTTAGCTGTCCCAGATTGGCTGCTGGGATGGGGAGCTAGGATGCTGCACAGCTACACTGCCACCAGAAATGGGACACTGCTGGACACAAAGATAAGCCTGATCCTTCCTGATTTGACCAAGCCATGCAGGGTGCAAAGCCAGGTCTCCAATAAGTGGGGATGTGCACTCCCTGGCTTTATAGCACATAGCATTTTACATTTCTATAACACTTCATAATTACCTAAGCACTCTCTAAGTGGTTTACAATGTGTGAGCCAATTGCCCCCAACAAGCTGGATACTCATTTTACTGACTTATGAAAGGATGGAAGGCTGAGTCAAGCTGGAGCCCTGGGATCAAACTCACAATATTGTGGTCGCAATACCGGCATTTAACCACAATGCAACACAGAAAAATCTTTGTCATAACAATGAAAGTACAAAAATAGAGCTATAAAAGGAGGGAATTTCCTACCTCCATAACACACCTATTGGTGATGCAATATGGCCTTTCCAGATGCTAACTAAGTGTATTTTCATCCCTTTCAAAGATGAAAATAGATATTCTCAACTCAGAGGTCACTGCTTGATCCCAATCCAAACCATATTACACATTTTTGAAGGATATTCTCTGGTTGCCATTTGCTACTTTCATTTAGGGGGCAGAAGGGTCTAACATTTTAAGCATGGTTTGACAGTGTATTCTTTTTCAGGTAGTGAATATGCCTCCCAGAAACCATGGTTATATGTCTTCTACTCTTGTCCTATTCCTTGTGTGATGACTTGAAATCAAAGGGACAGCCTACATGCATTCATCAGAATTTAAGTTAACTGAATGGACTTCTTAATTATCCATATCATATAAGATAACTAGATAATATCAAGTAACCAAATTCCGTTCTTCTCCTACATTGAGGAGATGGAATGTAACTTTACTTTCATGGAAACACACAGTATTGTGATAAAATAATATTTAATGGATTGAATGGTATATGGTTCAACAGAAATGAATAGGATCCAGTTGAGGATTATTATGATTTATGCATGTGAAAGACCATTTTGTATGACCTATACTAGCAAGAGCGGAGATGCTCCCCTCAGGACTAAAGACTAGACTGACACATGAAAAGTCTGGTCAATATGTGTCACATTTTGATGGAAGAGGACTTTGGCCTAAGGTTACAAAACTGAAGTCATTTCCAAAGTTCATTATAAAGGTTCCATAAATGAATGAATAAATATTTGAGTATGGTTCACAGAATGTGATTTTGTGAGCATTTTAAGGAGCAGAACCCAGTGGGGGTAATTATGATTTAAATGAGAGAAAATTGTGCTATGATCAGTGTTAAAGGATATCATTATAATTAGGGAGTTAGCTATGAAACATAAATTCACCTCCTGAAATCAAGATTGACTTTACCAGCCAGAGTGGAGACATATACCTTGCCCCTACCCATATATTATCACTTCCCATTTCTGCATACTTTCTTACAAAACTAGGTAATTGAAATGTTATACATATCCTTTCTCCAATGGCTAAAGGATTAAATTAGATTAGAGAACTTCACATTAACGTTTTAGGCATATTAACTAGAATGTATTGCTGTAGCACTCTGTCATAGCACTTTGTCACTGACAGGTACAGAAAACCTGTTTTTTCCCCCAAGAGGCTTCAGGAATTAAGCCAAATCAATCCACCATAGCAACACTGATCTCTTAGACTGAGCATGCTGTTTTGTAAGGGGGAACAGTTTGACTTTTTTAAGTCTCTCAAGTGAGAATTCTATGCCAGTCCTCGAGGGTCCCTTGTTCCATAACAACAGTGCAAATGCCACAGGTTAATAGTATGATAATAGAAATTGCACAGGATGAAAACCAGGAAAGCCCAATTTAATGAAATGCACACAACTCTTATGATACAATCTACTGCATAAAATAACAGACTCCTTCTCCTTTGCCTTACTTGAATCCTCAAAGGGACTAGACTTCCAAAAACAATGAATTTTCCAAACAATTTGGATTTTGCATCATAAGAAACCAACCGGCCTTCCTTTCAAATACATATCAAAACACAGAATGGTCTTTAATAACTCTAGTTAAAATGATACATGAAGAACAAATGTCTTCAGGGGCCCTTTTACACTACACCATAACAGCACTATGATTCTGTTTTCATTGCCACAGCCAAAACCCATGGAAGCCTGGATTCATGGTTTGGTGAGGGACTAGAGCTCTCTGTTTTATAATTTTAAATATCCCTCCCTTCACTCCATATATCAGAATTCCATAGAGTGGAACCATAACTGTTAATGGGAATCATAGCCCCAAAACTTTATAGTGTGATAGAGTCCCAGATTAGAATTACCACTGAAAACTTTTTGTTGGTTTTTTAACACCTTGGGATGAACATACATTTCACTCCATTCTATACATTCCATACAGAAACAGCAGGTTGTTTTTCCCCACCTTAGAATGTGTGACGGGAATGCTTTAAAAGAATGGAAATATCTCCCAGTAAGACCATTACAGAAGAATGTTGCCTATCATTTAAGACTGTGATTCTGTACCAATTTACATAGAAGCAAGCCCCATTGAATCCAATGGGACTTATTTCTGCATAAATATGTTTTTAAAAGGAACAGGAGGCTACTAATTCTCTCTCACACACACACATACACACACCCCTGAGGTTCTGACAATATAAGCCTCGCATTTCTATTGTTCACAAAAAATTATATATATCTGCTGAGCTATTAACCTATCAACCTGGGATTGGTATTAGGGTTGTGAAGGGCCAGAAAAGAACCAGAATCATTCAACTGAAAAACTGGGACGAAGGAAGTATGGCATATTTTATTTTAGAATTTTGAATAAAATGTTTGAATAAATGTCCATATATTTATTCCTCTCATATTACTTCAAAAAGTTGCAGGTAACTTTTATGCAAGACTATGGTGGAGTATTCTGGTCCCACAGATGCCCTGATGCCCCCCTGTTGCCTGGGGCCTTCTGTTGCAACACTGGGTAGCTGTTCACACACATTTCACTTGAGCCACTTGGTACGGTCACTGCCATGGCAAGTCACTCACTCTGAGGTCAGGACAAGAAGCCCAGCATTGTTGGGTGCCTCATTCTGACCACAGAGTGAGCTAGT
>NC_056526.1:88116509-88131859 GCF_019175285.1 Sceloporus undulatus
CACCACCGCAGTGGCTGTGCCAGGTGGCACAATGGGATGAGTTGTAAACAGCTCCCTCGCCTCACAACAGAGAGCTCTGGATCTTCTGGGAGGTTTTAAAAACTGTTTTAAGAGAGACATACTCTGTTGTCTGGACTGTTTGCAGCAGAATTGGGGATTGTGCCCTGTGTTGTCAGTACTCCTCACTGTGGGAACGGGGGAAGACCTTTTGTTTAGCCCATGAAGCCAGGGTCTATGTACTATTTGTTGTTGTCATGTGCCTTCAAGTTGTTTCTGACTTATGGTGAACCTAAAGCAAACCTACTGTGGGGTTTTCTTGGCCAGAGGAAGTTTGCCATTGCCATACTCTGAGTCTGAGAGTGTGTGACTTGCCCAAGGTCACCCAATGAGTTTCATGGCCAAGTGTCATAGTCCAATGCTCAAACCACTAAACCATGCTAGCTCTCTGTAGTGCTGCTGAAAGTGATGGTTTGTTGACTAGCACTGATTCATGAGCTGCTAATCAAGCTGTAGATTTCCAGGAAAGAAAGAGTTGTAGACAATGGGTACAAAAGTAGTTCTGGTTCCTGGTTCATTGGAAGGGAAAATGTTCCCGCACATCATCCTTGGAAGCACTAATCAGATCCTTGCAATTCCCAGTCTGATTTATCCTCAGTTCTTTTTATGGGAATTAGTGCTTTATATCTACTTCACACTGTGAAGCACCAGAGGAGGCAAAATAATTATCATAGTTTTACTAATGTTGATTGTTTCTTCTGTTCTTACTGGGTTTTTGGTTTGTTTGCTTGTTTTTACTTGATTTTCATAAACCGACAAACTCAAAGAGGGTCCTTATTGTTTAGGAAATGGTAGCTCAATAGAAAGAATAAAATACGGAAAAGTAAATTATTTTCCTACTAACCTGCACTTTCATTATACTGAGCATGATAATGTTATGCCAATCAGCTACACATAGCACAATATGTTTTCCTAATGTAATAACATGAGTCTCAATTTGTGAAGCACATTAATATTTCACTTTTTTCAATCCCCCCCCCCAAAAAAACCCATACATTTTTCAAAAGAACGGGAGAGAAAACAGGTTTTTAAACTGATATCAAAATTTCTGGAAGTTGTACATCTCTGATTTGCATCCACAGACTATAGGATGGCATCTACAACTGTGCCAGTTTTCTAACCAATCTTATTAAAAATTGCCACAGCTAAAACAAGATAAAAAATGGCAGGAAAGTTCCATATTTATACTCTAATTTATGGTAGACATTTCAGATATTTCTGATAAATCTGGGTGAAAATAACTGTTGTAACCTATCCAGAATTGTCATAAAAGGCATGATTTTGGTGAAGATCTGAGAAGCAGTTCCAAGATAATTATGTGTTGTTGTTATTACCATTGTGTGCCTTCAAGTCATTTCCAACGATGGCAACCTTAAGGCTACCCATCATGAGGTTTTCTTGGCAATATTTGTTCAGAGGAGGTTTGCCATTGCCTTCCGCTGAGGTTGAGATCGTATGTCTTGCCCAAGATCAACCAATGGGTTTTATGGCCAAAGGTTTTCATGTCCAGTGAAAAATTTAATGGCAGAATTATCTCAGGGTCATCTGGAGATATACACACACACACACACACACACACACACACACACACATATAATTTATATACCACCTTCTCCCCAAAATAGGACTCAGGCCTGACAGTAAATTGTTTGTGGAAGCATTCTCAACAGCAGAGTGCTGCCACTTGGATTGGGACCCATATAGGGGAGAACCAAGAGATGTTAACTATCAGTGGTCTGTAGTCCTCACACAGTTAGCACCAGACCCATATTAACAGGATGGGCCTTTTCTTACTTTGGCAATGTGCCACTCTGATTTCAATCACTGTGCCCCCTTCCCATGCATGAAACACATTTAGCCTATAGAGCTGACATGAAAGATTCTAAAGAGGATGGATTTTCAGAGCCGATTCTGAGAAAAAATGGAAGATCTGAGATAGGAAAGAGATTTGGGGGACCCATAGAAAAAGTGAATAAATAAAAAGGCACCAATGAGAGAAAATGGGAAAGAAGTAGAATCAGTACTCTGAACACAACATTCATCCCAGCAGCAATTTTTAGACCAGAGTCTGACAAGGTGAGACCTCTAGATGAATTCAAGCCCAGGGCTATGTAGCAACCAGCAGATTTCAGACCAGAAACCCCAAGGATTCATTTGGACTGCATAAGTGATATTGAATTTCAGCTCCTTCTGTTTTCTCTTTCTTTCTTACTTACTTTTTAATTGTTGCATCGTATAGTTTTCTGAACTGCTCATACTTCTTCCTCCATTCTTTTTTCTAACAAATAAATTCAGGTCAGCAGTTTTCTTTCTACTTTTGATAATATTTTTATTCTATTCCCAAAGTTTCGTATGTTTTTATTGGGTAGGTTATTTTTAAAAAAAAAAAAAAACAAAACTATACACAAGTGGACTAATTATATTTATAATGTTTAAGAAAAAAGTAGCAACTCTTCAAGCCCATTAAACACACTAGGGCATACTTCTGTGGAGATTAGCTCTAGCAGAAACAGTATTATGCGCATTTCCTTGATATATACATTTTTTAATTAAAAAATCAATTTACTCCAAATTGATTCCAAAAATCTTTATATCTACAGTTTGTGAATGAAGAAGCTTGGACACAACAGCAATGGAATAGTTACAATATTTTTGTTGTATATTAGTCTAGTAAAATAATGGCCCTCCCCTGATAAAGGGCTACTGGACTGTCTCCCAGAAACTACTGCAGCAACATGAACACACAACTGGCATACAGTGTACATAGACTGCACGCTTTGTTCAGTGTCACATGTAAATAATTACATGTGCATACAAACTGTACATGTATTGGATATCATATGTGAATATCCTTATTTCACCAGCTTCTTTTTACTTTTCACACACACTCTTATCTAATTTATTACAAGCCAAAAGAGGCTGACTATCAAACACACAGAATTTGTTTGCATTAAGGGTGATTTGAGCTCCCATAAACTTTACTAAATTAGAAAAATACCAGCTCAGGTGTCTTAGGCTGAACCACTCAGCCAGTTTGCATGTCCACCTTTCTTACAAAATTGCTACTGTAAGGTTATCTTTCAGTTGTGCAAGTGGAGCAGAATGCTGCAATGTGTCTTCCTGATATTCAAAGAATTACTTTTTGGACAACACCCTCCAGAATTCCACAACCAGCATGGAGAATACTGAGCACTACAGTCTAAATGTAACTTTTCCAGAGCTTGACCAGATCTTGAAAACATCACTTGTTTGGATATCTCCAGGAATCTGTCAACCAGCATGGATCTCTTCCTACCAGCAGTTCTGCTGTACTAGGTTCCAGGGACCCAGTCCCACTAAGGGCCCGAACAGACAGGCAAAAATAAAGCTGCTTCATGTCACTTTGGAGATATGCTATTTAAATGACACATGCATCTTAAGAGGCCAGAAGCTGTGCCAAAACTGTGCTCCAGTCCTTAGGACTGGAGCATGGCTTTGGCGCAGCCTCAGCCTTTTAGGACACACGCATCCTTTAAACAGCACACTTCCAAAGTGCCCCAAAGCAGCTTTATTTTCACCTGTCTGTTCAGGTCATTGCATTTCCTCCTTCTTTTCCCTTCCTCATCTCAGCTGATCCTCCATAGGGTGTGACTACTGAGTATGTGCCACCTTCATTGCATTGTTTAGGTGAGGGTGTTATCCTTTGTTTTGTGTGTGTACTTTTGTGAACCTTGAGCATTCCTCAAGGATGTTGTTAATTTCTTCTTGTTTCTCAGTAGCCCTAATTTGGCTACAGGTACATCCACACTGCACAATTATTGGAGATTGGTCCAACTTTAACTGCCACAGCCCCACTGTATGGAAGGCTGAGATTTGTAGTTTGGGAAGAGACTTAGAATTCTCTTCTAGATAGCTCTTGTACTGTAATTTAGGGAAGTAAAGAAGAGATCTTTGAGTCTCTCGCCAAACTACAAATCCCACAGTTCCACAGGAGCCGTGGCAGTTAAAGTGGAACCAAATTGCTATAATTTTCCAGTGTGGATATGCCATACATAATTCTCAGCCCTTGCTGCTTGAATTCACTATTGTGGCATCTTATGATAGTTAGTATTATGAACTATCATGGGGGGCTGTAGATGGCTGTTTAGACAGGTTTGTCACTTCGCATTGGTCATACAACATGGCAAAGACTGGCAATGCATTTTTTTAGCTATCATATTAGAACCCAATTCGTACACTGTAACAAAAAGATTATTATCTTTTTTCCAGGTGAGGATTGGTTTTACATTTCTAGAACACCTAGTTCCAGTCTTCCGCATCACACTAAACATAGATTCAGAAAAGGTTCACCACAACCAATTAATTCTGCTGCCTTCTGACTTCTGTTCACCCTCCTATACACTTCACGTGTTTGCCGTTCTGTGTCTTTTGTTCCAATGCGCAGGCTGTGAGCTGTAGCCACATGGAATAGTGCTTGTATTCTGTTGCCAAGCAACTACCCAAGAGCCCAGATCTTTAAGTCACTTTCTTGCTTTGGCATACCTGCCCACATCTTTACCTTTTGACTAGATCAAAATTTATTTGGCATGGGCAGTGATGCGGTTGTCTGTTTCTGTCTTTTTTTTTTTTATGCCACTTATATCTAATACTTTAATGAACCAGAATGGGCAAAGCTTTGATTTCACGAAGAGTATCTCACGGGGGAAAAGAACAAATCGATTGTTCTTGAATGTAGCAGGAGCTGAAAGCAAGCTGACATGCTAGACTATTCTTATTGCAAAGCAAATGCATCCAAAGCACACACAAACAGTTCCGTGTTTCTAAAAGTGCCAGTGTCGTGAGGTTACTGCATATCTATCTAATGATGAAAAACATGTTTCCATAAGACTGTTTTTCTCTCATAATATGTTTATTCTTTTTATGGATGATTCAAGTAGAGGAGAGGTTCCCTGAAACTACCTGTTTGCAAAAGGAAATGTTTTTTAAAACATAGTTACATGTTTCCAAATAGTTTCATTATTATTATTATTATTATTATTATTATTATTATTATTAATTGACATTCAAAGTGACTTACAATGATTAGGAAAAACTGTTAAAATTCACAAAAGACAAAAGTTAAAACACAATTAAACAATCAGAAAAAATTAAAACCAGATTAAAACACATATAATTAAAACATGTACATACACACACTAGCACAACAATTAGCATATTCCGCCCTATATTCTGAGAGCCAGCTTGATATAATGGTTTGAGTGTTGTACTGTCTGGAAACCAAGGTTTTAACCCCTTCTCAACCATAAAACCCATTTGGGCAAGTCACATGTTCTCAGCCTCAGGGGAAGGCAATGGCAAACCCCCTCTGGATAAATCTTGCAAAGAAACTCCCCTGATAGGTTCACCTTGGGGGGTCACCATAAGTCGGAAACAACTTGAAGGCTCACAATTTGAAACCATTTGACCAATTTGAAACAATAAAAGATAGTTAAAGGTAAAGGTTTAATGTGATTGTCTAGTCATGTCCAGCTGTAGAAGGTGATGCTTATCTCCAAGGGAGTCAGCGTTGTCAGACGACTCTGTGGTTGTGTGGCGAGCATGACTAAATGCCAAGGCACACAGAATGTTGTTCCCTTCCCACCAAAGTGGTACCTTTGCACTTCTACATGCTTTCGAACTGCTAGTTTGGCTAAAGGTGATGGGAGCTCAATCCATCATTCTATGCTTGAGTCTGGAACTGCCCATCTGCCAACCTTATGGCTGGCATCTTAACCATTAAGCCACCGCATCTCCTAAATGATAGTTCAGAGACTAAAAACATATAATCCAACATAGTAAAACAAGACAGTTTAAAAACCAGTTTACACAGTTTAAAACAATTTTAACTATGCACATGTATAGATTTGTATAAAATGAGTTAGAGCCTGTAAAGACTGGTGTTATATGCCTGCATAGGGATGGCATATGCAAGCTGACTGTGCCCATGCTGCCCCCACGCAGGCATCACACCGTATACCCAACCACACAGTAAGTACATCAGGCCGCTCCGTTGGCATAGTGTTTAAATATGCTGTACCAAAGTAGTACAGAAAAACTGCCACTGCTGTGGCTAGAGTGCCCTTTCCACACTGTGAAAAGGCACCAATTTTTAGGCTTCTTTTTGCGCCATGGAAAGGCCAGATCAGGGTGTGGTTGCTACAGCCCTGATATGGCAAGGAAAGAGGTGGCACAAAACTGCCCGTTAGGGGTGGTCTGTTGAACCCCTTAGTTCCCAAAGGTTTTAGTAAAGGGCTGTGTTTTCACTTGGTGCTGGAATGAAACCAGGCTTGATGTTGACTGAATTTCTAAGGGGATGGTAATCCACAACAAAGGTGCCACAGCAGAGAAGGCCCTCTCCCACATCCTTCCTTAATGCATTGCCCTGCCTCATGGAGCACAGAAGATGACTCTTCAAGAAGACCACAAACCTGAGGCACGCCTTTCAATATCAAGATGCAAACAATTTAGGACTTTGACTGTCATCACCAGCACCCTGAATCTAGAACCAGTGCAACTGCTTTAATATCAGGGTACACTTGATACAGTTATACTACTGTATTACTGTTACAGTACAGTAAACCCACCAAAGAAATGGGACCCATGTTCTGCATGACCCTTAAAATACAAAAGTATCTATATTTGCTCAGAGAAGTAAGTCCAAAGAGTTCATTATGGTATAGTTATGGGAAAGATATGTTACTGCCTGCTGCCAACCTGTGCATACTTACCTCAAATTATGTCCCACTAAATTCCTTCCGGCAAAGATGTGTAGGAGGGCACTGCAGAACCTACTGGATAAGAAACAGCATAAGCTTAGCTAGCAAGTCAGCACTGTGCATGGAGAATGCTAAATTATAGGATGCCAGTCAGCATTCTATGTACACAACTATGGCAAGTAGCAAAATAATAGCCTGTGGAATAGCAACCCAATAAAATAAAAATAGCCTAAGCCTACCAATTCACTTCAGAAGTGGAAACAATGCCCTGTGCTGGTCCCTTTCATTTGGTATCCATGTTTCTCCTGCACTAGCCATGTTCCCTGTATTTTTTTTTAAATCTTATAGTCATAGTGCTGAAATATTATACCACTTTAGCATCATACACTATAACAGTTAAAGAAAGAGAGGGGCAAAAAGGCCAGTATAGTAATCAAAAGTATAATGAGGGAAGGAAGGTCTCAGGAAAACCTCCTGGCAAAGGTCACACACCTTTTCAACACATTATTGGTGGGACCACTCAGACGTACAGAAGGAATTGAGATAATGGAGACAGAGAAGAGAATTTACCCCTGCAAATTGTATTGCAAACTTCCAGAATGTCCTGGGTTTTAAAAGTGACAGTTAGTCCAGGAACTGCCAAGAAATAGACAGGGACAGGAGGTATGCTATGTAGGTTTGTGTTGTTTTTTTATAAATTCCAGTAAGTACAGATACAACTATCACCACATCCGTAAGCTTTGGACCAGTTTGGAGGAACTCTGAGACAACCATTTTCAGGCATCTGTTTTGGCAAATACATCACTACTGGATAGCAGAAATGTCCATTGGAATTATAGGGATGGCTTTTACATGTCTAATTATTTCTTTTCAGATTCAGCAATATCACATTAATCATTCCATCTGGCAAAACAAATCCATGCCTAAAATAAACATGCTTGACTTAGACTTATTTATGGATGATTGGTATCAACCAAAGTGTTAGCTGTATGCTTCCCTGAAAGGTATTATACCTGTCGTTCTGGTAACACATATTCTAATACACATAAAATATATATGGTGTATCTTGTTTCAATTGTTATATTTTTGCATGCTGCTTTTCCTTCCTACAAAAATTGAATGAACAGGTTTTTCTTTTTAATAAAAACATCTTTCACTAAAATAACCTAGACTGTGGAGCCTATTGAAAATGACTACAATATTTTTGGTGCTCTCCGTGCCCTAATCTCATGTTAGCAACTGCTCTGAGAGACAGGGGTCCAAGATCTTAGCACCTGGCCCCTCTTTTGCAGTCCTCAGGGCAAAGGGGAAGATTCTTGGGAATGAAACCACTGACTTGAAAAAATTGTATGTGTCTGTATCTGTCTTGTCTTGACTGTCTGTATGTGTTCCTCATTTGTTAAACTTGGTGTATTTTTTTTATTTGAATGGCATTCTCTCTGAAGCTGTGGATGATATATCATGCTTAATAACATCAACAGGGAGCTGTCTTCTGTGATATCACTCTTGTAACATCACCAATGCCTGCCCTCTTGTTACCTTGGAAGGGGCCATTCCTTGGTTCAGGCTTTAGGATGGTCCTGACCTGGCAAGACTACTAAGAACTGAGTTTGTGAGTTGTTCACGTCCATCTAGTAAATTCATGGCTAGGCAGGGATTCAAACATGGGTCCCCAAGCATAAATGTACATTGTTGTGGCTCCTAGCAAGTACCAATGCTGCATAGTCAAATGTATCTCCCCCCCCCCCCCGCCGCTGCTGCCGCCGCTTCAGTTGTATAGAATAGCTTCATATGAAAATGCTTTGCAGAAAGCTCCATTCCATATGCAACATATTAATTTTTAACATATCTGTCAGGCATGGTGCCTAAAGTAAAGTTTTATGACACTGCTACAAGCACTATGCAGCATGCTGGAAAATAGGTCCACTGAATCATCCCAAGTAAAGCAAGTTGCACTACTAGCAATCTTTTGGCACTGCTATAGTATTATCTCGGAGGCAAAAGGGGAAAATGAGAACCTGTTTGTCACACAAAAAGGGAAACTGTGTTAGGGCATCCAAACAAAAGAGTTCTTGAAACTTGATTTTGCAGAGAGAATGGAGCTCCTCCATCTTCTGCTTCTAATCATATAGTCCATTTGATTTCTATATTGGCCATCCAGTAATATCCATGTGTACTATCATCTGTTCAGCTACCTGAAAAATGTGTTTGCCACACACAAAGTGTTGCTTTCACAAAGTTTGATGAGTCACTCTCCTGCTTCATTTCTTGTTCCTAGACCCCAAATCATCCTACAAAATTTGGCTCTGCTCAGTTTCTTTCTTTTGAAATCCAGTCACATATGATTATCTGGCTTGTTTTGGTATGTGATGAGTTCTGGAATTCTACATTGAATGTTTAAGTTTCTTTTTCTTCTGCCTCTATAGTTGGCGCGTTAACTTGGGTTATGGTTACATTGGTAGGTTTTCTATGTAATCATTTGGTCAGACTTCGCATTAATGTCCTTGACTGATTATGCTACATCGCTCCTCACAATTAAAACCACCCTGTTCCTTCTTAGATTATCATTTCCAGAGCACACTACTTGGTAATGGATGGACTGAAAATGTCCCATTTCCATCCACTAAAGTTCACACACAACAACATATATGTTTATGTTTATATGTTCCATTTCATCCTTTACAATTTCTAGTGCCACTGACAAATCTTCTCAAATTCACTGTTGCTGTTACAGGTGTTGTGCTACTTTGGAATCTTCTTTCATATCTGACCATATCAGCATCTGAATGTCCTGCAGCTTGAGTCTAATTTTATCAGTAAACACAATGGAGTCTACTTGTCTTTTGCTGTTCCCTAGTAGCTAGTTGAGCTTCTTCAGATTTGATCATACAAAGTCCTTGCTGGGCTGTTCTGGGTTTCCCTCTGATTTAGAGATTTTAAAGATATTGGTTGTATACTTCTGTAAGCATTGTGTTCACTCAGGCCTACTAGCCTACGCTTTCTGAGCATTAATGGTGCTGATTAGAATATTGGAGTGAAGTGTATAGCTAATGGGAACCGTTGGTCCTTAGTTCCCATCAGCCTCAGGCAGCATGGCCAGCAAAGGTGATGGGAACTGAAGTCCAATTTTTGAACTTTATTTATTTGGAGTATTTATACCCGCTTTTCAGCCACAAAGGCTCTCAGAGCGGCTTACATTTTTAAGTATTAGACAATTCCCTGCTCTCAAACTTACAATCTAAAAAGACATGACAAAAAAAGAAGGGAATGGTAGTGGGGAAGACAGGTTCCCCACACATTTTATTGGATTCATATCCCCACAGATCCCTATCCTATATTCTCAAACACTGAATCATAGAGTTGGAAGAGACCTCAAGGGCCATCAGTCCAATACCCTGCCAACACATAATCAAAGCACCCTGACAGATGGCCATCCAGCCTCTGTTTAAAAACCTCCAAAGAAGGAGAAAGTAGCCAGCTTTTTGAAATGGTTTAGAAATGATGTCTTGGAATCATTGTGAGCAAAATATATCACCCTTTATCCCAGTGTCTGTATGACTACATGGCCTAGATATTGACCGAGGAAGAGAAAGTCAAAATCAGCTGCTGCCCATTTTTTAAACCTGTACATAAAAGGATGAGGTCAGTGGAGAAGGTTAAACAGAGAATAATTTACAGCATAACTGGCACTAATTGGTATCTCTATTGGCAGCTTCAGAGTAAAAACCTAGAGCAGAGTGGACAAGATCAGCTGTCCTTTTTACCCTTAGAGATGGTCTGTTCAGGTCACTGTTGAGGTGCTTTAGTGCTGTGTGGTCAAAACGGGTGCACTGCCACTTTTTGTACCTTAATGACAAAAATATATTCTTTCTGTTTCCTAATTCTAAAAACCACATATTCACAATAAAGTCCTATTTGTGTGTACTCAGTACTACTGAATTCTTGAGAATTTAATCTCAGATAAGTTGTTGTGTGCCTTCAAGTCATTTCCAACTTATGGTGACTCTAAGGTGACCCTATCATGGGGTTTTTATGGCATTATTTGTTCAGAGGGGGTTTGTCTCTGTCTCCCATTGAGGCTGAGAAAGTAAGACTCACCTTAGGTCACTCAGTGGGTATCCATGGCTGAGTGGGGGTTTGAACTTTGGTCTCCAGATTCATAGTTCAACACTAAAACCACTAACTCCATTGGCTCAAGTATGTAGCTATGTCGGTGAATAGGAAGCCATGACCCTGAGTTTGTAAGATCTGAGCAGGCAATTGATAACTGGGGCACTTGGAGGTCTCCCATTTATAAGGTTGCCATAAGTCAAAGTTAACTTGCCAAAAATTAACAACAACAAAGTAGACTACAGTCTTAGACACACCTGGCAATAAGTCCTATTACAATCATTAGGACTTATGTCTCAGTAAGTGTGTGCAGGACTGGACTGTTACCCATTTTACGATAGGCAGAAAGTCAAAATAAACAGCTTTCCAAGTATGGAGTTAGAAACAACAAAGTGGAGGTAAAGTTTTTCACCTGCTGTTATGGTTTTGGACTTTTATTCTGTTTGTAAGCTGTTCTGGCCTTGCCCTTTGGCACTGAAGGCATGTGGAACACATTTCAGAAATAAAACTGGAAAATGGTATTTCCTTTATGATGTCAACATTTCATAAATTCTGGAAGATCGCAGGTCCTGGGTTATTTTAAAAAGTTCTTTTCATTTCCAGGCCTAGATACCTCGGCATAATGAGGGATTCATCCAAATATGGGGAGTCTAGCACTCTGCTATTCTTAGAAGACTGCCCCTCGA
Organism: Sceloporus undulatus; assembly: GCF_019175285.1. Classification (NCBI taxonomy): domain Eukaryota; kingdom Metazoa; phylum Chordata; class Lepidosauria; order Squamata; family Phrynosomatidae; genus Sceloporus; species Sceloporus undulatus. The sequence continues at coordinate 88,128,097 of NC_056526.1, forward strand.
GTTAGGAAAACCTTTAAAATACAGAGATACATAAAAAGAATCTCTTTCTTGGACCTGTTTCTCTCTCTCTCTGACCTTCCCCCTCTTGATAAGCACTCCATTTTCAAAAGCCCATTCATACCGTTTGAAAGAGAGAGACATTTTCTACATCTTTCAAACTACTCAGAAGAAAAATTACAAAATTTTCAGAGAAAACGGAAATAAGAACAGGAACATTTCCCCCTTTCCTCTCCTTCACCACAGGCATCACTAGGTAGGTACAGTCCACACCAGGTGACAGTCTAAGGGTGTGTGTGACAGCACTGCTCCCCCCAAAATCCACCTTTTGGCAGAAAATTGGCTGTGGTGTTTACCTGCGTCCCTTTAAAATACTAGACGTCAGCAGAAGAGATGGTGTGCGTGGGATGAGGTTCAGTGGAAGGAGAAAGGAGAGTCCACAGCACTTTAAAAAAAAAGAATTAATTTTTTAAAAGTAAAAATTGTTTTTGTTTTTTAATTTTCTTTAAAGAAATCACATCTTACCAAACGTTCGCATTAACCATGTGAAACATGTACATGTAAATACATTTAGGATGTGTGTAAGATATTGTAATTTAAAGGTATCGTTTTAATTTGGCTGGTTGTTTATGTCACAGCTATTGCCCTCACATTCTGTGATATAGATGGGAATAATAATTTATGAGTAACATTAGTACAAAAAACATTACTAAGAATTTGGTATGGTATGGTATGGTATGGTATGGTATGGTATGGTATGGTATGGTACGGTAGAATATCAATGGAGGGGTGACACCATAAGTTACCGCATTGGATGACACCAACCCTAGTGACACCACTGCCTCCCCCCAAAGACATTTTACCTCTTATCTGCTACTTTTTCTACAGATGTACTGCCTTTGGGACCTTTGGGGCATCCTGACAAATAGAGACACATAAATGGCATATCCTACATAATTCCCTGAAGACATTCAAAGTGGAAACTACCATTTGTACAAACCATAAAGCTCAGTTGCTCACCATGACCAGATGAAACATCTCCCACTAGCCTTATAACAACTGACTAAGCTCCTGTTTGCATGTTCACATTTTAAAGCAACTTGATAACAGAGTATTTTCAAGACTATTTTCAAAGTGACCTGCATGAAGATCCAGTATGGCCGTGGCTTTCCAATGTTGCTACATTCTCTCCCTTAGAGGCATCCACGATTTGTGCTGAAGTCTTTTCAGGATCTGATGAAGACCTTATTTACCTATTCCTTTTTGATGATGAAGTATTATTTCATATAATTGTTTAAAGCCCACCTATTGAGATACAAATATCCAGCAAGTAGACTTACACATAGACTCCCCCACTGGGGAGAAAGCTGGAGCAAGCTCCTAGGTCTGTTTTCATGTCCCCTCACTTATATCTCTCCTTTACTTATTTTCTTCACTTATATTGCTATTGATTTATGGTATATTTTAATGCATAGTGGGGGGGGACATGCACACATGTTTACCATACACATGTTTACCATACACTCTGGAGACTTTTTCATTTAAGAAGCATGACTGAAATATTTTTACTTAAATAAATATCAACGGCTTTATTTCCCTATCAAACTCTGGTAACAGAATCTAAAGTTTTGAATATGCATGTATTTCCAGAGTCAAGTAACTAAAACCAGTGTGTGAACAAGTATATGTTGGGACACAAAGAATCCAGAGAGGGAGAGAGAGCTACCAAGAAGGCAACTGATCAGTGTCCATAATAAACATTACATTTTCAAACAAAATTTATCTCAACTATTATTTCACTGTTCCTTTCAACTTTTTCTTATATGTATTTTCCACAGGGGAATGATAGACTATGTTCAGTCAAATAGACAGATACCTTTTTAAAGATGGATGCACTGAAAAATGTATAAGTCAAAATATCATCCAGCAACCATCACCAACCAGAGGCTCATTTCTTTCCTAGGAAATGTTTCAGAGGGACTCAGAAATAGGATATTTTTATGTCTAAGAGTCAAAACGCACATAGAAGACTTTACCTCATAATAGCCGCCAACACTTCAGCAGGGAACAAATCAAGCTAAACAGGTGACAAAATACAATAGTGGGGGAGTCTCCTTTGCACATTTGAATTAGATTTGAACTGCAGACAGGGGAATTTGCACAAGCTGCAGGAAATAACTGTCTGAAATCATTTCAAGCTGTACAGGGCAGAATGGAAGGTTCTGGAATCTCATCTCTTTTTTTTTAGACCTCTATGGTCCTGAGTTTGGGGAGAAAGATTTTCAGTGATCCATTTTCCAACGTGATTAAAGATCTTGAGTTGGTCTTGCTGTATTTAGATTTTCCCTTCATCTTCTCTTTTTCTTTTCATTTTATGAAGCCCCTATTTATTTATTTTTTGACCTGATAAATGGCATAAGCACTGCCACTCACAAATAGCGTGAATGGCACTCAATGGCGCACACAACTATATCCTAGTTCTTACATTACATTGCATTAAGGTAATGTAAATATCTTTGGGCAACTAAGGAAATGACTGGGGTTCAGTAACCTCTCGACTCGATTTCTGCAATGCGCTCTACATGGGGCTACCCTTGTACCTAGTTCAGAAACTTCAATTGGTTCAAAATATGGCAGCCAGACTGGTCGCCGGTAAATCTAGAGGCAACCACATAACACCAATCTTAAAATCTCTACATAGGCTGCCAATCAATATCTGGGCACAGTACAAGGTGTTGGTAATCATCTTTAAAGCTCTTCATGGTTTAGGTCCAGTCTACTTGTGGGAGCACCTTCCTCCATACAATCCACCTTGCACACTCAGGTCCTCTGGGGAAAATCTACTGCAGCCTAGGAAAACCAGGTTGGTTGTGGTTACCCAGAGGACCTTCTCATCCGTCACTCCAAAACTTTGGAATGACTTGTTGGAGGAGATCCATCTTATTACGAATCTTGACACCTTTAAGAAGGCTGTCAAAATGGATCTCTTCCAGCAGGCCTTCCTTCACTGACCATCCTGTAACATTTGTATGGTTTTCCTGTGTCTGCCTCGTGATGCCTCATTTTTAAATTGTGGGGTTTTATAATTAATTAATTAATGTATTGTATTGTATTTTATAATTGTTGTTGGTTAGTTAAAATGGGAGTTTAAGGGGATTGTGTTGTTTTATCTTATATATATATTATACTGATACTGTTACTAATGTATTTTGTGATTGTAACCCTCCTCGATCCTTTGGGAGAGGCGGGCTATAATAATAATTATTATTATTATTATTATTTTATTCTAAAACAGTTTTCTGACTGAACCACAGTATAAATGGAACCCCCCTCCCCAGCTAAGCCAAAACATTCCCCAACCCACAAAAGTTCCCAGATGACTAGAAATCAGCCTGAAAAACCAAGAGATACCATGACATTTTAATACAAATGGTAAAGGAATTAGCCAAGGTGCCAAACCCTAACTTCCAAATATGTTCAGCACCTTGGACAACTATCCAAAGCCTGGAGTGGATTACTGACATGGGACCCACCAGCTGCCACTGAATTGCTGGCCGACCATGTTGCCATATTAGGGGGTGTGCAAGGGTGAAAAGTACCCTTTGCCCCACCACCTTTGCTACACTTGTCCAGTTACCATCCTTTTTCTCCACATGTATGGTATACAGATTCACTGTTCAGCATCTGCAGTTGAACAGCACTTGGGAAGTTTGATAGATAGATAGATAGATAGATAGATAGATAGATAGATAGATAGATAGATAGA
>NC_056526.1:88131869-88159437 GCF_019175285.1 Sceloporus undulatus
CCGGTCAATGTTCACAAGATACTGCTCATGTTGCTCATATCTATGTTATTTGTGGTGAAGGTCTACCTGGTTCAGTTTGCAGAATTTTCTGTATTAAGCCTCCATCATGTGCAGTGCAGGCAATCCAAGCACAATGACAAAGAAGGATCCCCTGCCAGCTTTAACCGCTGTGAGCCATCAAGTACGCTAGCATTTACAAATGGAAACTATAATCAGCTTAACAACCGTGATTGATTTGAAAAACTCTTGTCATTCAGGTAAAAGGCAGGCTGCACAACATAATCTTTTATCCTTTGTATGGGCATACTGTCACCACACTAATAATTTTAGAAGATGTCATAAAAGTAGATTTGGATATGTGTGGAACAGGCAATTAACCTTGGTCAGTGTGTGAGAGTAAGAAAATATGTTGTGTTAAGTCATCTTTGTTCCATAAAAACGGCGGGGGGGGGAATTGTTGCATTCAGTCAGAAAATAACCATTGTAAACCGTTGTATCTTTTGTTAAAATGCTGAGCGAATGGATGATAGACTAAGGCTGTATTTGCACTGCAGAAATAATCTAGTTTGACATCACTTTAACTGCCATGGCTGAATGCTATGGAATTCTGAGATCTGTAGTTTATTGTGGCACCAGAGCTCTCTGACAGAGAAGGCTAAATGTCTCACAAAACTACAATCCCCAGAATTCTATAGCACTAAGCCATGGAAGTTAAAGTGGTGTCGAACTGGATTATTTCAGTGCAGATGCAGCCTAAATCTTCCCATTGCACTACAGTATCTACCTTGCTTTGTATCAATGAACTTGGAGACAGGTATTTGAGAAATAAGCCAGCATCTAATACTAACCTTGGTTACAAAGGCATCACCATCGTGGTATGCCTTAATGATGCTGTTTCTTGACAGTGGGCACTATAAATATCATGCATTACTCTTTTGTGTTTAAATTGTACTTCTATGCCACATTCCAATGAGCAATGAGAGAACTGTGGTAAAAGTATGTAATGCTGTCTGGTAGAGAATGACTATGTACAGCAGTTAGCTTTTACAATTAAGAAGCAATGACACCAATGGTTATAGAAAACAAATTAAAGGTTTATTACAGAAACTTGTTAAGGATGCTAAGCTAGGCTAAGCAAGGACAGGAGAAAATCTAGTTTGACTTCTGTGGCAGTGAATTGATAATGCAGAGAGAAGAGATGCAATGATCCCTTTTAGAATATTAATCTTTATCTCAAAAAGGTTAGGATAGATGTCTAAAATGTGAGTAGACTGGACACTATTTAACCCTGTCACTGGTGCACCGTCTAAGACACATTTAACTCTTTCAAGGCTGAGCATTTTTGCATTTCCCACACTCTAAAGACCACATGAACAGAGTGGTATCCTTTTGTAATGTTCCATATTGCTTTGTATTATTGTCCTTTCATTAGAAGTGGTTGGAAGATGAGACCTTTAAAAAGCAAGAGATCATTCAATGCATGCAAAAGTCAACTATACTTTTTTAGAGAAGAATGCATACCTGCCAATATTTGCATTCCAGTTGCCTATTATTAACAAGAAGTCCTGTTTTGGTATGTGATCAGTTTCCTCCTGGACTCCAGCACTGAACTTTTCAATTTCTTCTTCAGCCTCTGTAGTTGGAGGATAAACTTGAATCTGAAATGAGTCAGACTTTGCATGATATCCTTTGACTGCTTTTGCTACATCTCTCCTCATTAATTCCATGCCATTTCTTCTTAGACTTTCATTTCTTGAGAAAAACACTGTGTAATTATCTGACTCAAAACATTCAATTCCTATTATTATTATTATTATTATTATTATTATTATTATTATTATTATGCTTTATTTATATAGTGCTGTAGACTTACACTTTAGCACACTTTACCCCAACTACTGAAATGATTATGCATTCCATTTGATGTTCTACAATGTCTTGCTTCCCTTGATTCATGCTTCCATATTCCATATTCCTATGATATGTCTTGTGCAGCTTTTGCCTCTGAACAAATGAACAGCTAAATGCTTTTTGGGCTTGTGTCCAGTTGTGTCATTAGCCACAGTGCTACTTGTAGTTGTCCTCTGCTGTACCCCAGTAGCTTGTTGAGTGCCTTCTGACCTTGGAATGTCATCTTCTGGCACTATCTCTTCTTTCATTTTGGCTTGTCTCATCACAAAGACTTTCAAAAAGGGTTTACCATGCTTTCTTCTGTGCCATACTAACAGGTGTTAGCTATGGTGCCAATGCTGTTGCCTCACAGAGATCATCTACAAGTCTCTCTCTCTCTCTCTCTCTCTCACACACACACACACACTACTTGCTGCTGCCCAGTAGCTGTTTGGCACATTTAGTCTGGCTGCTCAGCAAAAAGCCTCTCTGACATAGGAGACCTTACTACCAGCACTACTACCGTCAACATAGTCTCTTGTCTCACAGGAGCATGCAATCCTATCAGTGTGGAAAGGTAATGTCATTGGTGGATTTAAGTGTCATGTGTAGTTGTTGCTGCTGCTGCTGTTGTTGTGTTCCTTCAAACTGTTTCTGACTTAAGGCAAACCTATCATGGAGTTTTCTTGGGAACGTTTGGTCAGAGGAGGTTTGCCATTGCCTTCCCCTGAGGCTGAGAGCATGTGACTTGTCCAAGGTCCCCCAGTGGTTTTCATGGCCAACCAGGCAATCAAACCTTGGTCTCCAGAGCTACATTCCAACATTCAAACCACTATGTCACATTGTCATCCTTGTCACGTAAGATGAGATTGTGATAAATGGAACTAATTGAATTTAACTGGAATTTAAATTGCATTGTTTTAAAGGAAACTAAATATGCTGGTTTCAGTTTGAGGAGCCTTATTGGTATCTCCTCTGGTGGGAGAAGGAATTCCAAAGTTTACAGAGTTTTAGCAACTGGCAAAAGAAAACAGGAGAAAAGAGGAAAATTGAGGAAAGTCTTTCATTACAGCTCCTCAGCATCCTCTTGTGGAAGATCCTATAAATGACATTCAAGAACCCACGGCAGACATAGGCAGAATATTTCATTAGCTCTGATTATTGGTATCTATCTCCTATTTATATACTCAGAAGGGAAATATGTAATTATCAATTTATACGTTCAATGGTGAGATACTTTTGCTGCTTCACAGCTGGTACAAATTGTCAGCCTGCTATTGTAGGCTTAGCATAACACTGTCGTAAGCTATAAGTGATTTTTATACTGCGATTCACCCATCATAAGATAACTTATGGTTATAATCTTCTTTTTAAAAATAGCAGTATGTAATACTAGAAACTCTAGGAAAGGTTAGTCACATTATCAATAAAGGTCTTAAATGGGAACATTTGAATCAAACTATTGGAGATTTTTAGTATTTTTAAAATATAAGAATAAATAAGTAACAAACCAAAAATGAACAAAAAAGAAAGTACAACCAGTGTCACTCTGTGTTGACTGTTGTTGTTGTTGTCACTGTTGCTGTGCATCTTCAAGTCATTTCTTAGGGTCACTTATGGTGACCCTAAGGTGAACCTATCATGGGGTTTCTTGGCAAGATTTGTTCAGAGGACAAATGTCTTTGCCTTCATTCTGAGGTTTGCAATATTAAATGTAAAAAATACAGGCTGAGATTCTGCATCAGCTGCAGTGGTCTAATACAGAAATAACACAGTTTGACATGGTTCTGTGCTATGGAATTCTGGGATTTGTAGTTTTGTGACATATTTAGCCTTTGTCAGAGAGCCCTGGTGCCACAACAAACCACATATTCCATGATTCCATAGGATTCATGACAGTTACAGTGGTGTCAAACTGCATTAATTCTGCAGCGCAGATTAGACCAGTGCGATGCAGATTAGACCCATGTCATGACTACACTCTTTCTCCTAATCCAACTGCCCAAACTCACCTTAAAATCCAGGCAGCCATACCAAGGGATGGAGTTCTGCATTGCTGGCAAGTGAGGTACTGGAGGATGAGGTGTTCAGCCCACTCCGGCCAGTGAGCCACAGTGTGATGAAGAAAAGCATGGGTTTCTTCAGGGTTCCATTACAATTCTTCAGTGGACCATGGCTCACTGGCATGAGAGAGCTGGACACATCATCGTTCAGCACCCTACTTTCCTGTGGCACAAAACTCCATCTTGTAATACAGATCCTTGGATTTTAGTTGCAGTTGTGTCAATTGTGTCATGAATATAAATGTGAATACCAAATATATATATGAGGACATACACCCAATGGCATCCCTGCACTGGGTGTCACCTGGTTTGGGGGGCAGGACTTCCTGGGGGTGGAGTTTATGGGGGCAGGGCTTCCAGGGGGCCATCCAGGAGCAGTGCACACACTCTCCCACCTGATGAGGAAAATAACTGGCTGGTGATCAGGGGAGACTGCATGGGGGAGCATGCATGGGGACAGTGTGCGAGGAGAGTGCATGTGAGGAAAGAGCCCAACCAGGTGTCATTCCCCCCCCCCCGGGGTGTCACCCTGCATGGGCCGTACCACTGCATCGCCCTAGTAATGCCACTGCATACATCTCACTTACAACATTGTAACTGCCTTACAGGATTCTAGCTACAGAGTGTCATCTAAAATAGTCATCTACTTTATCAAAATGCATTGTTCAAAATGTTTCCATGAGTTGTAGAAACTTGCTTCCATGTGTCATTATGCTGATTAATCCCGCTAATAAAAGAAAACCAAATTTCAGGCAAGGGAAAAGCAGTGCCCTTAAGGGAAGATCTATCTGGAGTTTCTTAAAGATTTTCAGTTTATGAAATTTTGAAAGAACTGACAAGATTTCTTTATTGACTAGGAAACAATTAATTGTATGAGCATTTATTTGTGTCTTTGTTACATGCATATCATCCCTTTTTTAATGGATCTCAAGGAAACCTATATGGCTCTCTTCTGCCCTGCCTTATTGTAAAAGAAAAGTTGTCTTCTTGTACTTATGCTGGCATTTTGTATGCTGGCATTTGTAATTAATTCTTAGCTACTTCAAATGTAAACCATTTCTCTTTGTGGCTATGTGCAATGGTTTAAGAACAATAACAGAACAAAAATGAACATGTATGTATTCATAACAGTCTTGGCCATAAGAAAACTAAGGTCTTGTCTGCATTGCCCCCCCCCCCCAAAAAAAAACATATGAGTTTCCACAATATAGCTCCTTAGTTTTTGCCAATTGTTATGGGCCTTGTCACCTCTGTCCCATTCTTTTGGAGGCTGTTTGTAGCAATTTCTTGGATTTACAATAGCGCTCTTCATTGTTGGTGCTGATGTTGTCGTTTTTAAAGAAAAAGTTATGCTGAGATGATCTTATGGCTTAAAGGCACATATTTTCCTCTCTTAATATTTTAGAAACTATATTAATAGAGTTATAGTGCAAACGTGCTATTTCACTTCTGCTCTATAACATTATAACTCTTCCCAAAAAGAAGAAGAAAAGAAGGGAATATAATGTTCCTCTGTGTCTCAGAATTAAAATAAAATTCACTTAAGGATGGGAATAAAATATTGCAGATAATGCCAGGTATTTCCAGAAAATAGACCTTTGGATACTTGTAACTACAGCAAACCAGTACCATAACCTCTCAAAACAATTGTCCCATCTGGATGAGCCCAATAGGTATAACTGGACAGGAAACCAAACATTCTGCTCAGATGCAACTTCCATATGATTTTGATGGAAATGTTTAAAAGACTGTCACGGAAGATTCCAATTTTTCAGAAGTAGTATATCTGCAAATACTGATAGCATCCTACACCAAGTACTGCAGTATGTTTCATCAAAAAAGGCAGAACGCCTAACTTCTCTTTTAGTCTTTTGAAATGTATAGGCCTAAATGAAACTACTAATCCCAGCTCAAATAGATCCATTGAATCATATGCTGACTAGTAAATCCACACTTTTATAAATTCCACTGATTCAATTGATATTTTCTTGTTAGGACTAGACATCCAATTTAATTCCATAGTGTTTAGATACCAGGGGCCCATTCAAACGGCAGAATATAGCACTATTGTTCCACTTTGACTGTCGTATAGATTCCTGAGATTTGCAGTTTAGGGAAAGGAATTTAGAACTCTCAGTCAGACAGCTCCAGTGCCTCACCAAACTACAAATCCCAGGATGCCACAGGATTGTAGTGGAATCATAATTCTGTAGTATAAATGGGCAGCTGTTTGCATCTCTTTCTTTTTTAAAACTGCACTCAAGGTATAAAGGCCATAGATAGCAGTCAGTGGCTGCCTCCGAACTGCACAGATAATCCAGTTTGACATTGCTTTAACTGCCATGGCTCAGTGCTATGGAATTCTGGGAACTGTTGTTTGTTGTGGCAGTAGAGCTCTCTGACAGAGAAGGCTAAAAATGTCTCATAAAACTACAAATCCCAGAATTTCATCGCATTGAGCCATGGCAGTTAAAGTGGTGTCAGGCTGGATTATCTCTGCAGCCCGGATGCAGTCAATGTATACTGAACTCACACTGTGGTTTTTATGTAGACTGTATGTGTGGTATACCTTCAAGTCTTTGCCGACTTATGGCAAGCCTATCATAGGGTTTTCTTGGCATGTTTCTTCAGAGGGGGGATTGCCATGGCCACCTTCTGAGGCTGAGAAAGTGTGACTTGCCTGAGGTCACTCACCCAGTGGGTTTTCATGGCCAAGCGGGAATTCAAACCCTGACCTTCAGAGTCATCGCCCTTACATTCTGGGCATTCTCCAACACAACTAAACAATCGTATTATAAGACCATTCAGCAGCCTGACCTTCCTCAAGTTCTAATCCTCTTGTTTGAAATGGTTTACACTAGGATGTGTATTTGTTGTTAACAAATGAAATTTTAATGGAAAGGGGCACTGAGTTCATTGGTCACTAAACCGAGGACATGAAGAATGAATGACAAATGGATGCTTTGTCATTATCCCATCTGTCACACATTCAGGCATGAGGAGGCAGAGCTTTCTTTACCAACAGCAGCTGTATTTCAGCAACCAATTTCTGACAGCCACTAAATTATTATTTCAGAAAAGATCAGATGTTATTTCCTTCCATAGCAGACAGAGTGGAGCAGAAAGCAAAATGGCAACTGCTAATGCAGCTGCGATTTTTGTTGTGGTTGTTGATATGATTGACTTTTGTCTCCTAAAAAAGTAAAATATCCCAAGAAGACACAATATGAGAAAATAAAGTGGCTGCTACCAAGAAGCAGCCACCAAAACCATTGCAATTGGTAGCTGAAAGTGGCAAGAAAGAAAGAAAGAAAGAAAGGGAATAACAAAAAAACATAACCCAAAAATGAATGTATTTTATATGAATGCTTTTTTAAAATGAGGTTTTAAAATAACAGCGAGACAGAAAAAATTGAAAACATTTTTTCTTGCAACCACCATCACTCCCGACTGCATATCCATTGCCTTGAGATGCTCAAGGGGTTGGATGGTTTTGTGAGAGGTTACACAATGCTTGAACAAAATTGCTTCAGTCCATCTAAACCTGATAGAAACAGAAACTATGTTCTCGCTCCATTAAGAGCCATTCCACATCATGCTCTCTGCATCAACTGAAGGCACCAGCATTGTGGTATTGCTTTATATTAATGTTACATCTTCATCATTATCCCAGTCTTGTTGAGATAAATTGTGAATTTCAGGTACTCATCTCAATAGTTCATGTAGCTACATTCCCATGCAGAATCAGTAACCGTACCTGCAGAAGATGTGTGTGAATGAGAGAGATGGTCTCTTCCTTCTTTGTTATTTATACTCAGATGAATTCAGTATAGCATGTAAAATAGTCAGTATGGAAGAAATACTCAATTTTTTACCATAAAGCAGACATTCAGACAAAGCACTAATAAAATATCGCTATTACGTTAACTAGGCATGTATATCTACATATATGCATAATGAACTGGGAGTAGGCACCACCAAATCTGGGCATATTGGTTCTATTTGAAAGGCACATTGGATTTTAGTAAAAGATCAGCTAAAAGGCAGCCTTTGGTGTTAATCTGGAAACTCAATCAATCTTCAAATGAAATCTTGCCATTCAAATGAAATCTTAGCATTTGAGGTGGTAACATGAAGTAGGAACCCCGGCATAAGAAAAGAAGGAAATATCCAATTTCTTCTGGTATATTTTCCTCATTCTCTGACTTTCCCCATGTAAATGTTGATTGTCATTTGTTGTTTTTGTTAACTGGCCTCAAGTGGACCCCGACTCATGGTAACAGTGTGGATGAGACATCTCCAAGACCCCCATCATCCACTGCTCTACTTATTTCCCCCAAATTCAAATTCGTGATCTTCTTAATAGAGCCTGTTGAACTACCGGTAGCATGTGGTCTTCCTCTCTTTCTACTTCCCTCTACTTCCCTTTCCCAGCATTATTGGGGGTTTTTAACAATAAGTCAAGCCTTCTTATGATGTATCCAAAGTTCAGCAGCCTCAATTTGATCATCTTGGCTTCCAAGTAGATTTCAGGCTGGATCTATTCAAGGACCCATTTGTTTGTTTTTCTGACTATCCAAAGTATCCTCAGTGTTCTTCTCCAGCACCACATTTTGAATGAATTGATTTTATTCATGCTGCTTTCTTCACAATCCCACTCTCACATCCATACATGGTAATGGATAATACAATGGCTTGTACAATTGTAACTTTAGTGCTCAGTTGTATATCTTTACTCTTTAGGATCTTGACTAGTTCTTTCATAATTGCCCATCCCATTCCTAATCTTCTGATTTCTTGATTGTAGTCTCCATTCTGTTCAATGTTTTATCCAAAGTATGGGAACTCTTTGACTATTTTGATTTCCTCATTATCTAGGTTGAATTTATATAGTTCCTGCATGGTCCTTGGTTTTGTTTTCTTTATGTTCAGCATCAAGCCTGCCTTTGAACATTCTTCTTTGACCTTCCTTCATAATTGTTCCAAGTATTCAGTGTTTTCTGCTAGTACTAGGGTGTCGCCCGCATATCTTAGATTGTTGATATTTCTTCCTCCTATCTTCATGCCTCCTTTTCAGAGTCTAAGCCTGCTCTTCCTCTGATATTTTCTGAACAGTAAACTTTGAAAGCCTTATTATCCCCTCATTGTCTTCTGTCAGTTATCTGGTGAATGCCATTTCTCCCTCTCCTAGAGGTGCACTCTCTTGTACTCCACCATTTGTGAGCTAAAATTGTGTAAATGTCAAAAAGAAACTTCAGAAATCATAGGATAGCTATGCTGCTCCATTAGAAATATTCCAGAAGCCTTAACAGGGCAAAGCCTTTGTATAACCAAGTAAAATATCACCCAAAAGCATACCATTCTGTCATTCCAGAGAGATTCTTTGCACATGGTATAAAATAATAGTCAATGTGCGCTCACTCAGCACCTCCATCCCACATCATTCCTCATAACTCCAGCAAGAATCACATAATCCCCATGGGATTGTGTGTCTAGTTAAGGGATTTATATGCAGATTTTATCTTCTAGTTTATGAGTTCTGGAAGACAGATGTGAAGTGTGTGTCCCTGCTTCAAACAGTCCTACCGTATTTTCCGGCGTATAAGACGACTGGGCGTATAAGACGACCCCCAACTTTTCCAGTTCCAGTCCAGCTTGGAGGTTTCAGCACCTGCCCTATAAGACAACACCCGGCGTATAAGACGACCCCTAACTTTTTAGAAGATTTTCCTGGGTTAAAAAGTAGTCTTATACGCCAGAAAATACAGTATTTCTTCCCTGTTTTGCAGACCGATGTGACAAATATAAAACTTGGCATCTGACACAAGCATAAAGCATCACAATAAAACTTAAAGAAATAAATGAAAGCTTCTTTCTCACAAAATTAGTTATATTTAGGTGAATGAGTGCGGACTCGTCGGTCTGATTTCTCCCCTTTTTGCTTTTATTTTTTTAAGTGCTCATGAAACTGAAATGCTATTCCTTAGAATGGTTGTAAAAGAGAGGACTGCATTTCCATTGTCTTATGGCTTTAACTGCAACTTTTACAGATGCTTCGAATAGCAGCCCCAGTATCCGCAGCCTTTCTCCCTAATGAAATTAATCTCCATGATTTTCAATCCCGTTTTATGCATTTAGTGTGCGTCTGTCTCTTCATGTGCCATGGGGAGGGAAACCACTTTAGATTTTAGTCCAACTTTAAAAGAGCTACCAAGGGACTGAACCTTGTTCTCCAAATCCATTCAAGTTACAGTTATTTTAAAGCTCTTGTTAAAACCCAGAACAGGTTTACCACTCCATTCACATGAAAGGAGCTGTTTAACACTGTCTAGGTGTCTTACTGCTCTGGGTTTTGGTACAGGAATATTCAAACTGTATTTTCCCACTCACCTCCCCCAAATTTGTAAAAAGCCTAAGGCAAAGCAAGACAGGGCTAACTTTTCATGTGGCTCATTGTGCCAATAGACCCATAGAGCATAGTGATTAAGCATAGAATCCTAAGGATTCATAATTAGATGAAAGCTTCATTGGACATATTGTTGTTCCTATGTGCCTGCAAGGTGACTCCATCTTATGCTAATTCTATCCTAGGGTTTTCCTGGCAAGATTTATTCAGAGGAAGTTTGCCATTGCCTTCCTCTGAGGCTGGAGCTTGTCCAAGGTTAGCCGGTGGGTTGCCATGGATGAATGAGGATTCAAACCGTGTCTCCCAGAGTCCTAGTCCAACCACTACACCATGTTGGCCCTTGCACACACACACACAATATTAAGTCAGAGGAGATATGCTATTGCCTTCCTCTTAAACTGATTATGTATGACCTATTCTAGATCATCCAGTGAGTTTCCACAGCTGAACGAGGCTTTACTTCCACATGCAAGCACCTGTTCTACAAGTGCAATGGTCTCTTGAAAATTCAAAAAGGACTCTGTTGATAGTATCTCCCTTAATAGTGGGGTTCATTGTCGTTTCACCCCAGCAGGCTTAAAACAAGCTGGAGAAATGATTTCAAGAACAAGAGGGCAGCAGATTTTCCAGGGCTTCATCATCATCATCAGGAGGCTAGTAGTAGAGAGAAAAGCTATTGCAGTGAATCTGCTTAGATAAGATTCATTTCCTTAGCCTTTATGTGACACAAAAACAGATGTACCTCTGTCATTGCTCTGACCTCTCTGGCAAGATGAACAGCCTGTCTGATACATTTATTGATCAGAAAAAGGAACACTCTCTGGGAAATAAGCAGTAGATGGCATGCTGTGAAATCAAGGATTTTAACATCTGTACCATGCAGATGGTAATTAATCTGTAATCTCTAATGCACTTGCTTGGTTGGCAGCACAACTTTCTTAATCCAAGTACATATGATAAAGACATTTATTGGATTGCTCAGTGGATAACATTTTATGAATGTAATATCATTGCATATGCCAGTCATAAATCAGCAAGTTCTCTTCTCTACAATCTTAATTGTGTTTATTACTGAAAACATTCCTCGTTTTCCTCTCAACTTTAATGGCTTATTTCCCAAATCTCCCATTTTACTTACTTGAATTATAATGTAATGTTTGCTGGATCCAAAGACTGCAGATGCATTCTTTAGTAAAATTATCACAATCGACAAGGAAATTCAACTAGTTTATACCTATCTGTGCATGTTTACATACATAAGTATGGATGTAAGAAAACTGACAATACCTACAAAGTTAATAACCCCCTCCCCATTCCAAACTACTCCATAATTCTGTGAAGTGCCTTGGGTTTTAAATATGGCCTGTATCTGTAGGGTTTTTTGTTCCTCCCTGACACTAACTCTGAAAGCTCTTAAGCTTCCAGCTTGACTGAGAGCAGCTTCTGAATATTTACCCTATTTTCTCTAATGTAAAGAGCTTGGATATTATTCATATTTGGACTCTAATTCCCAGAACCCCAAAGCCATGCTAACTGGTGTGTTCTGGAAATTGTAATCCAAAACAGTAACCCTCCCAAGCTCTGCTAGCATGTGACTGCTCTTCAAAAGACTTGCTCAACCAACAGGAAAATGTAACAAGACTAATCTTTGCTGTGACATAAGAAGTGACTCTAAACTTCACAGTCAGAACGCTAAAGATGTAGTTCTGTATGCCTGACACAACAGCTCGACAGCCTTAGGATGTGACAGAAAGCCCATTGTGCCACCATATCTTGCAATACACATCAGTCAATAAAGATCCATTGACCTAACATTATTAGGACATGTAACAAATAATTATAGTTGTGAACTTAAAATAAGAATTGTTCCGAGTAAACCCCAAAAGCAGGGACATAGCTAGGATTTTGGGAAGGGGTGGTCCAGACTAAGTGCCACCATTATAATAGGGTTTAGGCGTGGCGGTGCAGCAGCATGCACCATTCACTGTATCTAACGGAAGGGGGGGTCCGGACCCCACAGACACCCCCATTGGTTACATCCCTGCCAAAAGTGATTTGCCCGATTTGAGAGAGGGTCATCATTTCCTTTCAAACCAGATGCTTGATAAGGAGGGATTGAAAATGTTTAGTTCATTTTGAAAAAGATGACACAGGGTATTTTGATACGTCAGCAGCATTGGTCTCCCCTACTTTTGGGGGGAGGAGTATGGGGCTGCACCTTTTTCTCTGTAAATGGAGAGGTAGTGCTATAGCCAGGAGCATTTTTAAATGAGGAGGAGGAGAATAATGGCCAGTCATTACATTCTCAGTGCCGAAAACCACTAAACCCCTATTTACAACATGCAGACAGTGGAGTGAATGAATGAAGAGAGGCTCTGAAAGGAGGCCTAGAACATAGTACCCCCCATTAGGTTGCATTAAACACAAATAGATCAAAATACACTTGACTTCTGTACTCTTTGGGGACATTCTTCCATTGTGTCTTCAGTCGTCCACCTTCACTGCTCCCCATCTCCCAGTCACCATCCATCCATTGGGGCTAAATGTCTGAAGGATGGTGTTTGGTATAGACATATAAGCACCCACACAATTAAGGACTCCTGATAGGACTCCAGGAGGTCAGAGTTCAGATCTCCACTCAGTGATGGAAACCCACTGGGTAACTTTCAGCAAGTCATACTCTCTTAGCCTCAGAGGAAGGTAATGGGAAACCTCTGACAATAAAACTCTATGATAGGGCCACTATAAGTGGAACTCAACCAGGGCCTCATTCCCACTTACCGGTAAATCACTGCTGAACCGATTCCTGGATTCGGTCCAGAAACTGGTTCAGCAGTGGGCATGGTTCCCACTACATTTGCACTGGAGGAAGGCTGGTGCTGGAGAGGCTGCAGGAAGGAGGTGAAGGAGGTGAAGGAGCAGAGAAGGGATGCAGGGAAGGAGGCGAAGGAGGCTGGGGGTGGAGAAGGGATGGCCAGGAAGGAGGCGAAGGAAGGCGGGCACGGGGAAGGGATGGGACGGAGAGGCTGCAGGGAAGCTGAGGCAGATTTGAATCCGCCTGTTTCCCACTTGGGCTGAATTGCTTTATTTAAAAATAAAGCGATTCAGCCCAAAAGGAGAGGGAAAAAAGTGTATTTTTGACGCAGGTTAAATGGGTCAAAAACATAGTCCCCCTTTCCAAATCGCTTCAGTGATTCAGATTAAGTGGGAACCATGCTCATTTAAACTGGATCATACTGAATCACAATCTGGTTTAAACAGTAGTGGGAATGAGGTCCAGATGTCACATAAAAACAACAGAAATGATCTGCTTCAGGGCTTGGAACGGTTACTTTTGACACAACAGCTCCTAGAATTCCTCAGCCAGCATGGTTATTCTGGGAGCTGTATTAGAAAAGAGCTCACATGTATAAACTCCCCATGTTCTTTAGAAGTCAGTATCCTCCCTCCAAACTTTCCCCAATATGCGGGCTGTGGGAGGGGTCGGTCAACCAGATGATAACATAATAACAACACTGAGGCTAATGAGCAGAGCCTTGGCCTCATGAAATGGTAATCACATAAGGGGAGAATAACTGGCAGAGGCTTTGCTGGATGGGGAGAACGCATATTAAGCTCTATTTCTTTTTTTTATTAAACTACATGCCTATAACTTTGACAGCTCTCAAAATATTTCATCTTTTCTTTCAATATGGTGTTGTTTCTAAAAAGGAAGATACATAAGTACAGAACTAAGCACGAAAGGGATGTAGCAGAGAGTTCCTTTCTGTTTGTTCCAGCTTGTTCTTTTTTGTTTTTCCACCCATCCATCACATTCACCTTCCCATAAACTCATTATTTTACCTGGCTAATGGAGAAGCAAGGTGAGAAGGGCCAAGGATCTTTCTCTTCTATATTTGACTGGAAGTCCTCATTGTGCATGTTTATGCCTCTATTAGGAACTAGATGAAGGTAAAAACACTCCATAATGCAAGCACAAATGAGATACAAACCTTGACATTTACCATTCTATTGCAGCACATATAAAGAAGACATTAAGAAAGGCAGTGCACTTACCTCTCTCCCTTCTTTTGTTAGCCTGTCATTTTAAAATGGGAGAGTAGGCCTTATGCAAAATGCTGTTCAGGCAAAGCCTTGTAATGATAAAGCCTAGCAATGTGTCCTCAAGTCTTTTCTGCTGCAAAGCATAGCACAGGAACACCATCCATTTTACACTTTCAAACATACTCTTAATTAGTTTTTTGTGGGTTTTGGGGGGCTGTGTTCTAGAAGAGTTTATTCCTGACATTTCACCAGTTGTGGCTGGCATCTTCAGAGAAATCTGGCATGGAAGAAAGTGGGAGATGATAGATAGATAGATAGATAGATAGATAGATAGATAGATAGATAGATAGATAGATAGACAGACAGACAGACACTGTTGGTAGGGAGGAGGTGATTTGCATGTTAATCTGTGTATTGTTGTGGTGCTGAATGGCAAGGCCTATTGGGTATCTATTTACTCAATGATCCCTTGTCTGCTGGGAAATCCCCCTCACCCTGAATGGTTTTCATTTGCATAGGCTGGTAGTAGCAAAACACCATTTACTTTCAGGGATTCTTCTTTCCTGTTGAAATTGTCCAGGTGTTTATGGATTTCAATGGCTTCCCTGTGCATTCTGACCTGATAGTTGTTGCCATGGTCCATAATTTCAGTGTTTTCAAACAGCATTTTACTCCCAGGATGGTTTATAATGTGTTCTGCTACTGCTGAACACATTATACTGGCATCATAAACCATCCTGGGCATAAAATGCTGTTTGAAAACAGCATCCCAGAATTTCAGTGTTTTCAGTGAAGAAGGTTGGAAAATGACCCCACTCATTCTAAGCATGCCATTCGCCTGTCATCCTTGAAAAGGCTGAGCTCAAGTGACTCAGAAGAGAAGACAGCAACTAGACCTTTATCTTCATTTGTTGTGCAGGTTTGAGAAAGCTAACTTTAAGGACAAGTGAGGCTATTTCTTCTCTAGTTATCTCTACTTCCCATAGTATTATTCTCCCTTCCACAGATGGGAAGTTTGGTAAGCCTGTGTTCCCCTTCAAGGATTTGCTGGGTAAAGAACTATTAATGGGAACTCATAGGCTTTGGAACCTTCAGACCTACCCCTTATTCCTGATGCCAAGGACAATCTTAATCTTACACAACATTCCCCAGAGGAAGAAGCTTCTCTCTCAGATACCTGGGAGGTGATATCTGCTTTCCGCTCTCTCCCTCTTTCTCTCTCTCTTTCTCTGAGCAAAACAGTCCAGCTTCCATCACTATATCCTGATTTCTCCTTCTCTAACCCAAGTATGATTTCCATGTGCATCTAAACATCTTGACCTTCTTTTCCCCACAGTTCACATGGAACTCAGGGACCCCTGCTTTAGGGGATCATTAGGGAGACACAGTTTAAGGAAACAGTTTCATTGACCAAACATAGCTAGATCATCCTGAATTCTGCTTATACAGTCACTCTTTGTTCTGCAACAACGTGGAATATCAGTCAATATTGTTGTACTATAATAAAATACAACTTTTTTAAAAATTCTAGGCTTTAGACTGTTGTCTGATTGCTAATTTCCATTGGTGTAAATGTAACCTCATATGGTGTGGAATAACACATTGTTAACAATCTGAAAAAACACATACAGACTAGGGCATATGACAACAGAGTACTTTTATCTTCCTAAATTTCAAGTTATATTTACAGTACCACTGAAGCCAAGTTACTGGGATTATTTGTTACTGTTCCAAACCAAGCATTTCAAATAAACCACATATTGATATTTTATTGAGTGATGGTACAAGGTCTTTTGTTCCACTTTTATTGTATCTGTAAACAGGAATCTTTAAAAGTCTGCTTAAATAAACCACAAAAGGCTCGTATATCTGTTAGCCTGTCACCCACTTCCCCTCTGTACTCATCTTTTTCTGATTCATCAAAAAAAATCCATTTGACTGTAGCATCTTTTGCAACATCATCTTATAAAATAGTTAATGGATTATAGGTAAATAATGGGACTTTGTCATGCAATGTTAAAAAAATGATGTGCCTTTTGTGACACACTGTCACAGAAGAGACTATAAATGAATGTGATAATTTTAGATTGAAAGCCTTAACGAAAGAACTCCAACATCACAATCTAAGGAGACTTAATGAGAAGAAACTGTATGGTCCATGTTCCTGGAGTGCAAGAGAACAGAACATTTTCTTCCTGAGATGTATGACGCAACTGGAATGAGAAGTCGAAGGCTTTCATGGCTGGCATCCATAGATTTTTGTGGGTTTTTCGGGCTATGTGGCCATGTTCTAGAAGGGTTTATTCCTGACGTTTCGCCAGCATCTGTGGATGGCATCTTTAGAGAAATGAAATGGAACTGGAATGAAATGGCTGCTTAGTAAAGGAAATCAGCAGCTTAATTCAAATTCTGACTGTACAGAACTGTGCCCATGAAAATTTGGAGTATGACAGGTAAAGGTTCAATAGGACAACACTTTCCATTTTCCACTCTTTCCTTCCTCTCCCACCTCCACGAAACACCTTGCTTTACTTTCCATGCATAGTTCATCTCCTTTTACAACTTCTTCATTCTTTTGCTACATTTGTGGAAGCAAAAATGAATTTAAAAATGTATTATTTGAAATTATTTAGGAGGAATCACATTAACACTATGGTCATGTCATGTCAGTTTTCATATTGTCACAAAGTAGTTCTGAACAATGACACAGAGCAATGGTACAAAATTCACTCTGAACAGTGTTCCCGGTTTGTTGTCATTTGTTGTTGTTGCTGTTCTATGCTTCCAAGTCATTTCTGACTTGAGGAAACACTAAAGTGAACACATCATGGGGTTTCCTTAGTAAGATTTTTTCAGAGAGGGGTTGCCTTTGGGCTGCAACAGAAAGGCAAAAAAAGCCAGGTTCCCGGAAGCTTAGGGGGGCATGACGTATGCACAATGCATGCCCGCAAACTGGCAGGAAGCCATCATGAAGCCACCCAGCCATTAACATGGTGGCAGCTTTTTGGTGCTCCAGCAGTGTGGTGTTTAGATGCGACACATTGTAGGAGTAATGAAATCTGTGGCAGTGGCAGTGGAAGGAGTGCCTTTTTGCTTGAGCAAAAAGGAGGAACATTTTGCAGCTTCCTTTTAAGCTGTAATTCTAATCATACTGTAGAAGTGCACCAGGAATGCACCAAACATTCATTTGTTGCAGAATCCAAAAGAAGGCATGGTGCAACCTTATGCTTTAATCAAATCTAGCTTAACATGGTACTTTTTTGGAAAATTGTCAAATATTGCTTGGAATATAATTTGTCATTTTCTGCAGATGGTAAACAACCTACTAACATGTGGCATTCCCACCATAGTCACTCAGGGAGTTGATAAAATGAATTGATATCAGCCAGTAGCTGTTCTATATGGGTTTTTTTTTAAAGAGCAGAAAACATAAAAGATATTCATGGCAGAGTGCTGAATAGCATTTGACCAGAAGTAATAGAAACACTTGCTGGAAATGACTCTATGTGAGAATAGGTTCAATGACATGACAGCCTGGTGTTACTAATACATCAGGATTTGGGCAAGAAAAAAGGAGTTTGCTGTGCCTGACGTGTCATGTTGCCTGGTTGCATTACCTTATGCTATATTGATCACAGAGTGTATATCAAACAACAGAGTGTCACTCTGTTGAATCTGTGAGCCACTTGTCGCTGTGAATATGTTATTCTACTGAGGCAAACTAATTGCCCATCTTGTCCATTTCTGCCATGACAAACTGGCAATATGTAGAAAATGTTGTGGATCTCCAACAAGCAAAATGGGTTGAATGTTGGATTAAAATAAGAAGACCCACATTCAAAATTTCATCCAGCCATGTCACCTGTGGGACAGTCACTATCTTTCAGTCTAAGCAACCTCCCATACATATATGATGACAAATGGGAAGGAGGAGCCAAGCATGTCATTCTTGAGTCCCCTGGAGAAGATGGGATAGAAATAACAATTATAGTATCTATACAAGTGGTGGCAAAGCACAAATACTCTCCCGCCTGGGAGATTTCCTTTCTCAGATTGTGATTTCCACTTTACTAATGCTGCATCTGCACTGCAGAAATGATCCAGTTTGACATCACTTTAACTGCCGTGGCTCAATACTATGGAATTCTGGGATTTGTAGTTTTGTGAGACATTTTCTTCTCTGTTAGGAAGGTCTGGTGCTACAGCAAATTACAGTTCCCAGAAGTCCATAGCATTGAGCCATGACAGTTAACATGATATCAAACTGGATTATTTCTGCAGTGTGGATGGAGCCTCAGAGCACCTTTAAGAAGGGCTCATTTACAAAACAAAATTTTATAAGGTCCTCTGAACAGCTGTTTATTTCCATATGCATATTAAAGGCAAGAATTGTATAGTTCAAATAATATAGGCCAGAATTCACTAAGAAAGTTACAACTGCATAACTCTGGGTTATGCATAACTCTGGGTTAACCCAGAGTTACACATTCATGACTGGTTCTTATTCATGACCTCTAGGTATGGTTTTAGGGAATACATAAGGACTATGAAAGTCCTGCACTCCCCACTTACCATGCAGCAGTCACTGTGAGCAACAGGGGTCTGTTCTCCTGTCAATCAGGAAGCAAATGACTGACATCCCCACCACGCATGAGCAATCTCTGGTACAAGGGGCATTTGTGTCCAGGATCGTCTTCTGACTTTCACAATGGTGTCATAACATTGTGTGAAAATCTTCCTGTGATTGAACAAACATGATGAGCATAGTGCTTTTCTCCCATTTCTTATCCCTGTGTGACAGTCTCCATAGTCATTGATATGTCTGTGTGTATGTGCCTTCAGGTCACTTGTCAGTTTATGGTGACCCCATGAATTTTGCAGGATTTTGTTATGGAAGGAAAACTCAGAGGTGGTTTTGCCAGTTCCTTTCTCTGGTATTCATTGGCGGTCTCCCATCCAAGTACTAACCAGAACTGGCCCTGCTTAGCTTCATAGATTAGATGGGATCAGGTGCCTTTAGCATACCATGATTTAATTTGTCATTTGAGTGACACTTGTTTGGAGAGACCAGGGTAAAAACTTCTCTCAGCAGGAACAGCCAAACTCCTGGGAAGTGTGTTGGATGTGAGGAACGTAGTACAGTGGATCCTTGTTATACCGGACCCCCCTGTGTATAACAAAATCCGCG
This sequence comes from Sceloporus undulatus, assembly GCF_019175285.1. Taxonomy (NCBI): domain Eukaryota; kingdom Metazoa; phylum Chordata; class Lepidosauria; order Squamata; family Phrynosomatidae; genus Sceloporus; species Sceloporus undulatus. Next base: position 88,151,461 of record NC_056526.1, read on the forward strand.
TATGCCCAAAGCATATTTGTCCCAATGGCGGTGCGCATGCACGCGCGCCGCCATTGGGACAAAAGACCCTTCACCCACCCCTCCCTCGCTTCCCTCCTCCCTTCCCTCCCTCCCTCCCCCTTCCCTTCCCTTACTTACCTTAAGTCGTCGGAGCGGCTTGGCCTCCGCCGCCACCGCGGCAGGGAAGCCGGGTGGCGGCGGCAGCGGCGGCGGAGGCAAGCCTCGCTTCCTCGCCGCCGCCATGCAAGGGCGCGATGGTGGTGCTGGAGGCCCCTTGGCCCCCAACAGCACCGCCACCGGGCCTTTGCCACAGCGGTGGCGAGGGAGGAGGCCTGCCGCGCCGGAGGCCTTTAAGGCCCCAGCGCCGGCATCTGGCCTCCTCCAGGCCCGCCGCTGCGAAGGGACGGGTGTCAGTGCTGGAGGCCTCTTGGCCTCCAGCACCAACACCCGCCGCTTCCGCGCGCAGCGGAAGCCGGATGCTGGCACTGGAGGCCTTCAAGGCCTCCGGCGCTGCGGCCCTCCGTGCCTCCTCTTCTCCACTCCATGCTTTTTTGGGGCGGGAGATGGGGAAGAGGTGGCGCGGAGGGCAGCACGCCAGAGGCCTTCAAGGCCTCCGGCACCGACACCCCGGCCCCTCAGCGCCGCGGAAGGGGCGGTGTCAGTGCTGGAGAGGCCCCAGCATGACACCCGCCCCTTCCACAGAGGCCTGGAGGAGGCCGGGTGTGGGTGCTGGAGGCCTTGAAGGCCTCTGGCGCTGCTGCCCTCGCGCACCTCTTCCCCATCTCGCGCCCAAAAAAGGCACGGAGGTGGAGAAGAGGAGGCACGGAGGGCAGCAGCGCCGGAGGCCTTGAAGGCCTCAGTGCCAGCATCCGGCTCCCGCTGCCGCTCCGGCGCGCTGCCCCTCCACATCTCCTTTTCCCCACCTCCGCGCCTTTTTCCTTTTTTTGGGCACGGAGGTAGAAAGAGGAGGCGTGGAGGGCAGCAGCAGCAGAGGCCTGCGAGGCCTCCAGCACCGACACCCGGCCTCCTCCAGGCCTCTGCGGCCACGGAAGGGCCAGGTATCAGTGCTGGGGCCTCTTGGCCTCCAGCACCGACACCCGCCCCTTCCGCAGTGGCGGCGGCCTGGAGGAGGCTGGATGCCGGCGCGGGAGGCCTTAAAGGCCTCCCGTGCGGCAGCCCTCCTCCCTCGCCACCGCTGTGGCAAAGGCCCGGTGGCAGTGATGTTGGGGGCCAAGAGGCCTCCAGCACCGCCATCGCGCCCTTGCACGGCAGCGGCGAGAAAGCCAAGGCTTGGCCTCTGCCGCCACCGCTGCCACCACCCGGCTTCCCTGCAGCGGCAGCGGCGGAGGCCAGGCCGCTCCGAGCGACTTAAGGTAAGTAAGGGAAGGGAAGGGAGGGGGGCGGGGAGGGAAGGGAGGAGGGGAGGGAGGAGAAGGAAATTGTCGCCAATGGCAGCGCGCATGCACGCGCGCCGCCATTGGGGACAATTTCCCCATTTGCCATCTGCGGATGCTCAAATCCGCGTATGGCAAAGCCGCATATGGGGAGGTTCGACTGTACTCTGTACTTGAAACACCAGCAGCTTCCTCCTCCTTTTGGTTCCATTATTTCGTGACTGTTAGATTAGGGGAAACTAGGTGTCATATAACTGAAGCTTCATAAAAATTGCTCTTGTAGAGGACATTCATATTCTAAAAGGAAAAGAGCTGATTGAGAATGTGCTTGTGATCTATATTCTCCCTTTTTTCACACCCCTCCTCCAAATTCTGTTTGTTCTTCTTGGTGGTGATCTACCAGAGTTGGAACCCTTAGATGTGTCGAAAGTGGTCCCTTCAAGTTGAGCTAATCAGACATTGGCTGGGACTATGATCGCATCATAATTTAAGGGTGGAGCTAGTATATGTTCAGAAATCGCAAATGTTGAATGTCTGAACTGGGTCCAAAAATGATGGGCTGTATTTTTTCAATGAGTACTTGTTCCATATAATAAATAGAAATAAATTGAAAAATGTTATCCTTAAAGTTCACAACACTTTGGTTTTGACTCCAACTGAAGCATTTTATTTTCTGTAAAATCACTGCAATGGATTAGACTTGCAAAGAAAGACTTGACAGTATGAGACTCACTTAAGAACTAAATGCACTTAAAGAACGAAAATGCTGCCTGTGTATTCAGAGAAGGCCACTGCTCAGAAACCAGGCCCAAGACTGTGCATAATCCAGGAGAAAAGCAGGCTTTGCAACAGAAATATATTGGTCATGCCAGAGGTAATTAAATTTCACATTTCACACAGTCTGTACATTTCTAATGGCATTAATTTAAAGCTGATCAATACAGTGGAGAAGAAACTTGCTTATTGTACTCTAGGAGCTGCTCTTTAAAGTATGACAAATGTCCCTTCTTTCCAGACACTCCCTGTTGGATCAAAGACAAAAGTGCTTGGCTCAGCACTTTTTAACAGTTGGAATGTTAACAGCCTAGAAAACTGAACTTTAAACAATGCAGCAGTTTTATGAAAGACGCTATTTTCCTCCGTGACAGAGCATGCACATTACATTTTAAAAGTAATTTATTGGCATTATCCATTTTAATGTTCACGAAGTAAATTATCACTCTTATTGATCACAAATTTGGAAAATCTCTGTCCAAATGCCTCTAAACACAGGTATACTTCAGTTAATTAAATAGATGTGTTCCTAGGCATAACTTCTTTCCCAGAAAATCTGGTACCAGAAACAAAAAATACCATGGAAAGGATAGGGATAGGTCCTTATCCCAGAAAAAAAAGAGAAGTTCACCATGTTTTAACAAATTCAAAACTAACAATATGCACATGTAAACTGAAACAATCAAGTCAAGTAAACCTTGCATAATTAAACAAAGACATTTTGAACTTTCTAAAGACCACTTGAACCTTTATCCACAATGCAGCCAGGAATGCTGGGGTTTTTTTCCTTTCGCATCACCCCGACATTTCTTAGGGAGTGAGGCATAATAGTTTGAGTGCTGGACCAAGACTCTGGAGACCAGGGTTAATTTCCCTTCTCAGCCATAAGAACCCACTGGGTGACCTTAGGCAAGTCACATTCTCTCAGCCGGAGAAGAAGGCAAAGGGTAACCCACTCTGAAGAAATCTTGCCACCAAAACCCCACAATAGGTCCACCTTAGGGTTGCCATAAGTCAGAAATAGCTTGAAGGCACACAACACTTTTCTTATGATTTCCATTTTGATGACCAAGCTTACAAATGAATGCTTTTTTAACATGCTGGGAGAAGCTAGTGGGACCGGCTTATCAGTTCTGCCCTTTTGCTATTCATACCTGCCCAGTAAGATATTGTGGAGGCAGCTGCTGTTTACCTTGCCTGTTGTAGGCAGGCACACACAACTACAGAAGGATTGGATAGAGGAGAATCCCATTCTTTCCCACTTCAAGCTTCATTGCATTGTTCACTGCAGAAATGCTGCTGCAGGCCAATACCACAGTTTGTGTTTTCCCAACCCTTCTTCATTATCCACCTAGTGCCAATCCTGCTTTAAAAACTCCTTCCAGCTAGACAGAGAGGAAAGGGGGCTGAGAAGGCCAAAAAAAAAAAAAGGCTTTGTAAAAAGGACCTTCTTTGTCAGAGGCTTTGTTAACTAAGGCCCTGTACAGACTGGCCTTAAAGGCCAGCTTGAGGGTGGAGTTGGGGCATAGCGTCCACATGACATACATCCCGACTCTGCCCCCCCAGGGCAGCGTAACACCATGCGCCACTTCACATGGTGCATGGTGTCACAGTGCTCCTCTGGCGCTGTGTCCGCACAACACAGTTTCAAAGGAGCACTGTAAATCCGCAGCACCGTGGCTATTGCACCCTGCAAGGGCCCGATTGGGGCCACGGCGTGTGGTTGCCACGGCCCTGATCTGGCTGTAAAAGGGGAGGTTGGAGGCTGCCCCTTAGGGGCTGTCTGCACAGCCCCTTACACAGGTATGGCCATTTAACCTTTTAAAGTACAGTGGTGCCTCGGGTTACGAAATTAATTCGTTCCGCCGCGGCGTTCGTAACCCGATTTTTTTCTCGAAGAAAAGGTTACTGCTCCTTGGAGCTTTCAACTAAACTTTGCTAGCCATTTGTTGTGTTACGTTTGACTGTAATTTCATTATGCTTTGTCCAAAAAAGAGGAGGGTAACTTGTTGCAAATAACTCAATTACTTGCAATTAATTACTCATACATTCTGCTCTGTGTTCCAAAACCACCAACCATTGTTCAGAAACCAGCACCCACTGTCTCCAAGAGGACAGGAAATAAGTGAAACTAGACTAGTCTAAGAAAACATAGTACACGTTGGGTGGTGCTAGGCTGTGGGCTCACTGCTGAAATAAAATACTTTATTGTCATGACTCAATGCTATGGAATTTGTATTTTTTGGGATATTTAGCCTTCTCTGTCAAGAGCTCTGGTGCCATAAACAAGCTACTGATCCCAGAAATCCACAGCACTGAGTCATGGCAGTTAAAGTGGTGCCAAGCTGCATTATTTCTGCATTGTGGCAACAGAGCAAATCCCAGATGTCATTGAGTCCCCGAGGAATCTCTCAGTGATGCTCTGAGCTACATCTTGAACATTTGATACTTAGTTTAAACTAATAAAATATTTTCTTCCATCCCTGGGCAATAGAGAGGGTTTAAAAACTTTTCTGATTCTGTTGGCTTATTTTGCTAGCCTCATTTTTCATTTTATTCTCCCACATTTGCTTCAAATATGCCAGCAATTTGAATCTAATATCTTATCAACTTTACACACTTTAGAGCTGACGGCATGGTGTAGTGGTTTGAGTGTTGAGACTGTGACTCTGGAAGCCAGGGTTCGATTCCCCATTCAGCCATAGAAACCACCTGCGTGACCTTCGGCAAATCAACACATTCTCAGCCTCAGAAGAAGCAATGGCAAAGAAAATTTGCCAAGAACACCCATGGTAGCTTTGCTTGGGGTGCCATACTTGGAAGCAACTTGAAAGCACACAACACTTTAGGGAGATTATTTGCTAATCCGTGTAGGTTTCCTCCTACCATGGCATGCTATGCTGGGAGGAGAGCAAATTGCATCACAACAGAGTTCCTTACCTTCCAATTCTCTCTTCATTAAAGATCACAAGACTAATGAAGGCTGTGGGTGAAGTCTACTACTTCTCAAAACAACACTATGAGTGAAATCCAAAGGTTTAGCCATCTTTTAGCCTCGGTATGGAAAACAGCCAAAGGTGGTATTAACATTAATGGAATACTTCATGCTTAATTGTTCCAATGCAGTCCCTTTAATTAAAAAGTCCCATCAACCTTCGCCAATCAAAGATGTGGCTTAAAACAAAATGTGGGATGCTGCAGTGACATGTTATTGTACTGAATCATTTTTATGTAGATCTGAGAAGCCATAAACAGAGAACAAACAAGGAGGCAGTTAACAAAGCAAAACAACTCTTTATGTATTTAGTGCGACAGTTTATGAGTGCAGTACACCAAAATGGTTCCTGCAATGAGAAATCTAATAAATGTAAGTTTACCAAGGCAAAAATCCACTATGGCATTGTATCATGCTACTATCAATACATTTAATCATTCTCTCAATCTATGGCAAATGCATCTGACATGCAGAAAGGTCACAGTTGAGATTTTTTTTTCCCCAATCACAAAAATCTAGGTGGTATTTCTGAAGAAGGACTTAAATGCCCTAGGCACCAGATCCCACTTGACTTGGATGCTAAACAGGTCAGCCCTGGTTAGTACTTGGATGGGCCACCAATGAATACCAGGTGATGTAGGTTATATTGAGGGAAGGGACTGGCAAAACCGCCTCTGAGTTATTCCTTGCCTAAGAAACCCAATGAAATTCTAGAAGTCACCATAAGTCAAACATGCAGCTTGAGGCACATACACACACATTTCTGAGCAAGAATGCAACTAAAAAGGTTTTGCTCATAGAATCACAGCTTGAGAACAAATCATGATGGTACTTTGAAATCCGCAACAAAAAAGCCTGGCTTTCTATAGCCACAGTAATAAGTAACACCCAACTTGTCTGTCAATGCTACTAATATATCAAGAGAGGTCTGTTTCGAAAACTATCCAGGGGTAGCCAGCAAAGTACAAAACATTCATTTTTTGTGGATTTTGGGTATTGTTGTACAAGAGGACTGTAGTTCGTTGGCCTGATAGATTGCTATCAATCATTGGCACATTGGTTTCTGGGTTCCATGTGAAATTCAGACTCTAACCTTTGGACTGCATATACAGTTGCCTTCCAAAACCTACAGCAATGATTTCTCCACTCCAACTGACTTTCATTACTCTTAATGACAACAACAACACCTGCCATTGTTGATCATATCCTTAAGTCTATCAAAGTTACAAACTGCCTTTCCTGAACTTCCTATCTATCCTTTGAAATCAAATCCTTCTTAAACTACTCCATAATACTTAAAAGCCATTCAGGCATTCCTAGACGCATCGGCACTGCAGAATAATCCAGGTGACACCACTCTAACTGCCCTGGCTCAGTGCTACAGAATCCTGGTGTTCAGTTTGTTGTGGCACCAGAGCTCTCTGACATTGAAGGCTAAATGCCACACAAAATAATATTGCCAGAATTCCATAGCGACGGACCATGGCAGTTAGAGTGGTATCAACCTGGATTATTTCTGCAGTGCGGATGGAGCCCCACATGTTTGAATCAAGATATGAGCTGGGAGTACATAGCTTTGTCTCCCCTGCCCCCAACTCTGTCATTCCTTTCTTCTCCGGAAGGGTCTGAAATGTGGCTGGTGTGGAGACTCTATGCAAGCAAGGATGCTGGAAAATCAGTTTTCTTACTCATGTGAGAGTATCACCACCTATGTGATGACTGAGACAGATTCAAGTGGAATTGTCCCAAAAAGTTGTTCTCTGTATGGAATTGTAAATAATATGCATTATGTATATCTCTGATCCTGATTGAGCATTAGAGCTTTGTGGTTCTTCCAAAAGAGCTGAATACCCATGGAACCTGTCTAGTTTCTAGTGCTGACAATAAGTTGAAAGAGCTACTTTTTTTTAATTAATTGAAAAATCCTAAACACTATAAGCGTAAGAACCCGAAAGACTTATTTCATGCTTGGCTATTTTAGTCCTGCCTTCTTCCGTCATCTTCCACTGGGTAGTTTCACCCATATCTCTGGATCAGATGTGGTTGGATATCTCCCTCATTCTAGAAGCCCCAGGATGAATGTGCCTTGTGCAACTGACTCACCCATATTCCTTTTCTACACATTAAAATTTGAAGCTAAGTATAAAGTTTCTGTCTAGAGTCAGTTCAAAAGTTGGAAACGCTAACCAAAGCATATAGTTTATTGTTTACACTCTATAGCAATTTCCTCTAAGCTGAAATGCGACACCACAGTCACTGTATCTGTGAGAAAAGTCCTCTTTAAATGCAAAATCCATTGTGTTGAGTCTGGGATTGACATTTTGTTTGAAAACACTGACAGTTCTTTCTGACTGGTGCTTCACGAGGGCCAAATGTACCAGGATAACCTGTTCGATCCTAACAGAAAGCCAGATTACATAGGCACTGCATTGGCTGAATGTGATTACAGACTGAACAAAATGCAAAGGAATCAGGGGAAATCAAGAATGTTCAATGAATTTCTGATGCATATGTACACTTTGTTTCCCTCCAGGGCTTACTACTGATGCCTTTTGTTCAGATCTGAAAGATGTTCAGGATTTTTCTTCTGGTAATATAAAAACAAAGAGGGAACCATACCATGAAGGATTATAAAAAATTATCATAATATTAACTTATGCAGTTCTAGAGATTCTTTCTCGCCAAGTTCATAAGCCGGTTAGGTAACTGTTCTATCTTTCCCCAGTAAATGAGAAATATTTTAGGCTTCAGCGATCGTGAGGCTCTCAGCTGCAAGATGTTTGCTGAATTCATAATTATTTCTCCACATTTCAT
>NC_056526.1:88159462-88193969 GCF_019175285.1 Sceloporus undulatus
GGTTACGAAATTAATTCGTTCCGCCGCCGCTTTCGTAACCCGAAAAGCCTTCGCAAGCCGAAAACCCATAGGCGCTAATGGGGAAAAGCCGCGATTTCGTGTGAAATAGCGCCGAAAAGCACCAAAAATTTTTTCGTAACCCGAAAAAACCTTCGTAACCCGGAACAATTATTTCCTATGGGATTTTTTCGTATCCCGGAAATTTCGTAACGTGGGTATTTCGTATCCCGGGGTACCACTGTAACTCAATTACTTGCAATTAATTACTCATACATTCTGCTCTGTGTTCCAAAAACACACCCAATTGTTCAGAAAACAGCACCCACTGTCTTCCAAGAGGACAGGAAATAAGTGAAAACTAGACTGAAGTCTAAGAAAACATAGTACACGTTGGGTGGGTGCTTAGGCTGTGGGCTCACTGCCGAAATAAAATACTTTAATTGTCATGACTCAATGCTATGGAATTTGTAGTTTTGTGGGATATTTAGCCTTCTCTGTCAGAGAGCTCTGGTGCCATAACAAGCTACTGATCCCAGAAATCCACAGCACTGAGTCATGGCAGTTAAAGTGGTGCCAAGCTGCATTATTTCTGCATTGTGGCAACAGAAGCAAATCCCAGATGTCATTGAGTCCCCGAGGAATCTTCTCAGTGATGCTCTGAGCTACATCTTGAACATTTGATACTTAGTTTAAACATATAAAATATTTTCTTCCATCCCTGGGCAATAAGAGAGAGGTTTAAAAAACTTTCTCTGATTCTGTTAGAGCTTATTTTGCTAGCCTCATTTTTCATTATTATTCTCCCACAAATTTGCTTCAAATATGCCAGCAATTTGAATCTAATATCTTATCAACTTTACACACTTTAGAGCTGAGCCTGCATGGTGTAGTGGTTTGAGTGTTAGACTGTGACTCTGGAAGCCAGGGTTCGATTCCCCATTCAGCCATAGAAATCCACTGCGTGACCTTGGGCAAATCACACATTCTCAGCCTCAGAGGAAGGCAATGGCAAAGAAAATCTTGCCAAGAAAACCCCATGGTAGCTTTGCCTTAGGGTTGCCATACGTTGGAAGCAACTTGAAAGCACACAACACTTTAGGGAGATTATTTGCTAATCCGTGTAGGTTTCCTCCTAACATGGCATGCTATGCTGGAGGAGAGCAAATTGCATCAACAACAGAGTTCCTTAACCTTCCAATTCTCTCTTCATTAAAGATCACAAGACTTAATGAAAGGCTGTGGGTGAAGTCTACTACTTCTCAAAACAACACTATGAGTGAAGTCCAAAGTGTTTAGCCATCTTTTAGCCTCGGTATGGAAAACAGCCAAAGGTGGTATTAACATTAAGTGGAATACTTCATGCTTAAATTGTTTCCAATGCAGTCCCTTTAATTAAAAAAGTCCCATCAACTCTTCGCCAATCAAAGATGTGGCTTAAAACAAAATGTGGGATGCTGCAGTGACATTGTTATTGTACTGAATCATTTTTATGTAGATCTGAGAAAGCCATAAAACAGAGAACAAACAAGGAGGCAGTTAACAAAGCAAAACAACTCTTTATGTATTTAGTGCGACAGTTTTATGAGTGCAGTACACCAAAATGGTTCCTGCAATGAGAAATCTAATAAATGTAAGTTATACCAAGGCAAAAATCCACTATGGCCTATTGTATCATGCTACTATCAAGTACATTTTAATCAGTCTCTCCATATCTATGGCAATGCAGAAAGGTCACAGTTGAGATTTTTTTTCCCCAATCACAAAAATGTAGGTGGTATTTCTGAAGAAGGACTTAAATGCCCTAGGCACCAGATCCCACTTGATCTTGGATGCTAAACAGGTCAGCCCTGGTTAGTACTTGGATGGGCCACCAACGAATACCAGGTGATGTAGGTTATATTTAGGGGAAGGGACTGGCAAAACCGCCTCTGAGTATATTCCTTGCCTAAGGAAACCCAATGAAATTCTAGAAGTCACCATAAGTCAACATGCAGCTTGGAGGCACATACACACACATTTCTGAGCAAGAGAATGCAACTAAAAAGGTTTTGCTCATAGAATCACAGCTTGAGAACAAATCATGATGGTACTTTGAAATCCCGCAGACAAAAAGCCTGGCTTTCTATGGCCACAGTAATAAGTAACACCCAACTTGTCTGTCAATGCTACTAATATATCAAAGAGGTCTGTTTCGAAAACATATCCAGGGGTAGCCAGCAAAGTACAAAACATTCATTTTTTGTGGATTTTGGGTATTGTTGTACAAGAGGACTGTAGTTCGTTGGCCTGATAGATTGCTATCAAGTCATTGGCACATTGGTTTCTGGGGTTCCATGTGAAATTTCAGACTCTACCTTTGGACTGCATATACAGTTGCCTTCCAAAGCCTACAGCAATGATTTCTCCACTCCAACTGACTTTCATTACTCTTAATGACAACAACAACACCCGCCATTGTTGATCATGATCCTTTATCAAAGTTGACAAACATGCACTTTCCTGAACTTCCTATCTATCCTTTTGAAATCAAATCCTTCTTAAACTACTCCATAATACCTTAAAAGCCATTCAGGCATTACCTAGACTGCATCGGCACTGCAGAAATAATCCAGGTTGACACCACTCTAACTGCCCTGGCTCAGTGCTACAGAATCCTGGTGTTTTCAGTTTGTTGTGGCACCAAAGCTCTCTGACATTGAAGGCTAAATGCCACACAAAATAATAATTGCCACAATTCCATAGCGACGGACCATGGCAGTTAGAGTGGTATCAACCTGGATTATTTCTGCAGTGCGGATGGAGCCCCACAATGTTTGAATCAAGATATGAGCTGGGAGTACATAGCTTTGTCTCCCCTGCCCCCAACTCTGTCATTCCTTTCTTCTCCGGAAGGGTCTGAAATGTGGCTGGTGTGGAGACTCTATGCAAGCAAGGATGCTGGAAAATCAGTTTTCTTACTCATGTGGAGAGTCCCATCCACCTATGTGATGACTGTAGACAGATTCAAGTGGAATTGTCCACAAAAGTTGTTCTCTGTATGGAATTGTAAATAATATGCATTATGTATATCTCTGATCCTGAATTGAGCATTAGAGCTTTTGTGGTTCTTCAACAAGAGCTGAATACCCATGGAATCCTGTCTAGTTCTGAGTGCTGACAATAAGTTGAAACTGAGCTACTTTTTTTTAATTAATTGAAATAAATCCTAAACATCTATAAGCATAAGAACACCTAGAAAGACTGTATTTTCATGCTTGGCTATTTTAGTCCTGCCTTCTTCCAGTCATCTTCCACTGGGTAGTTCTACCCATATCTCTGGATCAGATGTGGTTGGATATCTCCCTCATTCTAGAAGCCCACAGGATGAATGTGCCTTGTGACACTGACTCACCCATATTCCTTTTCTACACATTAAAATTTGAAGCCTAAGTATAAAGTTTCTGTCTAGAGTCAGTTCAAAAGTTGGAAACGCTAACCAAAGCATATATGTTTATTGTTTTACACTCTATAGCAATTTCCTCTAAGCTGAAATGCGACACCACATGTCACTGTATCTGTGAGAACAGTCCTCTTTAAATGCTCAGAATCCATTGTGTTGAGTCTGGGATTGACATTTTTGTTGAAAACACTGACAGTTCTTTCTGACTGGTGCTTCACGAGGGCCAAATGTATCCAGGATATAACCTGTTTCGATCCTAACAGAAAGCCAGATTTACATAGGCACTGCATTTGGCTGAATGTGATTACAGACTGAACAAAATGCAAAGGAATCAGGGGAAATCAAGAATGTTCAATGAATTTCTGATGCATATGTATCACTTTGTTTCCTCCAGGGCTTACTACTGATGCCTTTTGTTCGGATCTGAAAGATGCTCAGGATTTTTCCTTGGTAATATAAAACAAAGAGGGAACCATACCATGAAGGATTATAAAAAATTATCATATATATTAATCTTATGCAGTTCTAGAGATTTCTGCCAAGTTCATAAGCCGGTTAGGTAACTGTTCTATCTTTCCCCAGTAAATGAGAAATATTTTAGGCTTCAGCGATCGTGAGGCTCTCAGCTGCAAGATGTTCTGCTGAATTCATATTATTCTCACATTTCATCTCACAGTCTGGTATTCTTGAGGGACGGAGCTGGGATAACAACAACCTCCCAAGAAAAGTACTGCCAGTAGCAGCCAAAAATCTGTTTCTGACAGTTGCTGTGACCACCTAATCAATCTCAAGCTGAAATCAAGCATACATTTTCTCCAATTACTCCAGAAAAGAAAGGGAGGGGAAATCCCCTTTGACCAGAGCTCCAACAAACCCATCACCAGAGAGCCACCAGTTGTTAACAAGACGGCAGAAGCTTTATTGTTACAAATGACACTGACATGTCAGTCTGGAAAACATTTTCTCAAGGGGAGAAATCCTGCTCATTTCAGTGAAACTTAGGGCAAATCCACATGTTCAGGAAAAGCATAGAATGCAAAACACACACACACCACTCTGTCCCCTGCTCTGTACTGTCTGATAAAGTCGGTAACGGTTGCATACTTCAATATACTTTCGCCAGCACCATGAAGATCATCTAACATGTGGACCATCTAACTTGTAGATAGCTGGCATATCAGTGCTGGGCCAAACTAAACTGCTTGAAACAAAAGAGCCCTGTTGGATCATAGAATCATAGAGTTGAAAGAGACCACAAGACCCATCCAGTCCAAGCGCCATCAGACCCAAGGCATGTTGAATCCAGGAGTCTGTTCCCATACCAGCTGGTGAGGATATGAGAAAGACCCTTCTCAGGCTGCATCTGCACTGCAAAATTAATGCAATTTGACACTGCTTTAATTGCCAGACTATGCTATGGCATTTGTAGTTTTGTGAGACTTCTGGTGCCACAACAAATTACAAATCCCAGAATTCCATGGGATAGAGCCCTGATAGTTAAAGCGGTGCCAAACTGCATTAATTCTGCAGTGTAGCAGCAGCCATTGAAAGCTTTAGCTTTTAAGTATTTGGGGCAGAAGGATGCTCAATAGGTGTGCTGTATTTTTTTTAATACGTGTTAACATGTGTTGAATGTCTTTTTAATTGTTTTAAATCGATGTTTTAATGGGCTTGGTTGTTTAATCCTTTTAAAATTTTTGTAATATATATTGTTTTAGCCAACTGGTTTTAGCTTGCATTGTAAGACGCAATTCAATTTATTGTAAGACACAATTCAATTTATTGTAAGACACAGTTCAGTTTATGTCCAAGCAAATAAAGTTACTCTGAAAACAAGATATCCCAACTGATCTCAGAAGCCGAACAGGGTCAACCCTGGTTAGTACTTGGAAGGAGACCCCCCAAGAAATACCAGATACTGAAGGATGTATCCCATAGGGAGGAACTGACAAAACCACCCCTGAGTATTCCTTTCCTAAGAAAAGCCTATGAAATCCATGGGACTGCCATAGGTCAACAGGCAACTTGAAGATACATACACACAAACACACAAGTATAATTAGGATAGCAGTCTTTGGGTAGGAGATTTGTAGGAAGTTTATAGCAGGGTCCAAATAGGATGGAAATGAGGATAGAGAAAAAAGGAGAAAAAGTGGAGAGGGAGGAGGCAGGTAAATGGATGTGGTCTAGTCTGGAAGGGCCTGCCGGAAGAGATCCATCTTAATAGCCTTCTTAAAGGTTTCCAAGGTGGTAATTTGTTTGTTTGTTTTGTTTGTTTTTTATATACCGCTATTCCAGAGATCATAGCGGTGAACAGCAAGTAAGCTAATTAGCAAGTAAGCTAATTTGCCCCCAACAGTCTGGGTACTCATTTTAGCGACCTCGGAAGGATGCAAGCCTGAGTCGAGCTTGGGCCCTTTTGCTGGTCTTGAACTCGCAACCTTGTGGTTTCGAGTGAATGGCTGCAGTACAGGCATTTAACCACTGCGCCACCAGGGCTCCTTTTGACAGATCTCGTCCAGCAGGTTGTTCCAGAGCCTAGGAGCAGCTACTGAAAAGGAATGTTGGGTCACTGCTGAGAGTCTAGTCCTCTTTGGTTGAAGCAGATTCTTCCCAGCAGAACGAAGAGTGCGGGAAGGATGATATGGGAGAAGGCGTTCCCGCAAGAAGTCAGGACCCAAGCTATGTAGGGCTTTAAAGGTTAAGACTAACACTTTGTATCTTGCCCAGGAACTAACAGACAGTCAGTGAAGGGATTTTAAAACTGGTGTAATGTGGGCAAATCTAAATGTGCCAGTAACCAACCTGGCTGCCATATTCTGTACCAATTGAAGTTTCCGAACTTGACACAGAGGTAGCCCCATGTAGAGAGCATTACAAAAGTCTAGCCGAGAGGTTACCAGTGCATGTACTACTGTTTCAAGGTCTTCCCGCTCTAGGAAGAGGCGCAGTTGGCGTATCAGCCAAAGCTGAATCAAGTGCTCCTGACCGTTGCATGCATCTGAGCCGTCATATGGAGAGATGAGTCTAGGAGCACACCCAGACTTTAAACAGAGTCCTTCAGGGGAAGTGTGACCCTGTCCAAAACTGGCTGGCATAACTCCATTCCTGGATTGGGAGTCCCTATAACTAGTACCTCCGTCTTACCTGGATTCAACTTGAGTTTGTTTTCCCTCATCCAGTCCATTACCGCATTAAGACAGGCATTCAGAAGAGAGATGCCCTCCTCAGTCACTGCAGCAGTCTGAGGCATAGAGAAATATATTTGGGTGTCATCAGCATACTGATAACACCCCACTCCATGTCTCCGGATGATCTCACCCAGTGGCTTCATGTAAATGTTGAACAGCATTGGGGACAGAAATGCGCCTTGAGGGATGCCCAACTTCAGCTCCCTCTTTGCCAAACAACTGTCCCCAAGCAATACCATTTGGAACCTTCCCAAGAGGTAAAACCAGAACCACTGCAAAGCACTGGCCCCCATTATTATTTGGTAGTCATCCTCTGTCCCAGTAATGTCATGCCAACATGTTTAAGTAAGTGTAATACCAGAGATACATTGGTATAACATTACATTGCCAAATCCTTACTCTCAACACAACTCTGTTGGTACTGGGGAAATCGCAAACGTCATGTACACTTGGAGATTTAAAAAGCTACTTTTTTGGACTACAAAACCCAGAATCCTTCATCCATCATGGGCAATAAGTTAAGAGGCAGAAAGTCATCTGGCAGCATTTGCAAAAAATCTCTTTTCCTTAGTTATCACATTTCCTTTCCTTTACAACTTTTCTGAATAGTCAGCTATGTTGAACTTTGGAAAGGTATTTGAAGATTCATGATCTGAGAGGGAAGGAATAACCCCAAAACTTATGAATGTGACTGCAATGCTTGATCAAGTCACACAGGCAAATGGGAGGAAGCAGAAAGTGATGGTCCTTGCTATAAAGTAATTACACTAAAGTGTCGAGGGAGGAAGAACTGTAGCATAGCAACAAATCAAAACCCACTCCAATGTCTAAACCATTTCTCAACAGAATTGAAGTATGCCATTTGTTTCAAAGTCCATGGTGCGACAATATCTCTATTAGGCTACACAAAAAAGTCATAAATCCTCTAAGCACAGACCATTTTGTGATTTTGCAGTTGGTTTAATTAATATATTTCCATAATATGAACTTTAGAATTTGTCTTAACATACCTACTCCTGCACTCATTTCAGAAATAGGTATGGCCAGTTTATCATAGGTCAGGGATGGGCAAAGTGCAGTCCATGGGCTGAATATGGCCCCAAAAATTAAAAAGGGGGGGATTATTATTTTTTTAAGTTTTTGCTCCCAAATATCCTCAGGAGGTGAATTTTTTATTTTATTTTATTTTATTTTGCCTCTTGGGGCTTCTTGAAACATTTTAGGCCCAGGAGAGTAACCTCCAGTCACTTCTTGTTGCTTAAAAAAAGGCATGAGAGGCCCCAAAACATGGTGAAAATAGTCCACATCCAAAGAGGGCATTTAGAGGCCAAAATTTTATTTTTGTGAGGGGTGCATTGAGGGGACTGGCCCTCCAAGATCTCCTGGGGAGCTAATGTTATCCCTTAGCCTCCCCCAGTTGCCCACCCCTGCAAAATAACACTACACTGTTATAGCACTATTATTCCACTTTAACTATCATGGTTGCTTCCTATGGAATCCTGAGGTGTGTAGTTTAGTGAAACCTAAGGGCTCTCTGGATGGGAATTCCAAATGCTTTTCATTAAATTGTAAATCCCACGATTCAGCAGGAGTTAGGCATAACAGTAAAAGAGGAATAATAGACTTATAGCTGTGTAGTATGGGCATTTTAGATGTATTTTTCCAATAGATTGTCAAATGACAACTCAGTTTGTTAAATCACTCCCCCACACACACACACACACTTTTGTTACAAGAGTATTTGACCATGAATCAGTGGTACCTTTTCTATTGTACTTGTGTGTACTTGGTACTCGGTTACCTGGACAATGAGCTGTAAACATCAGTGGTGTACAAACGTCACAATGAATGTCACATCAACATCACGGATGCAGAAGCAAGAAGTGCCTTTGTTCAAAACAACATATTCTAAACATCTCATAAAAAGGAAGGAGGAAAGGAGGGGGGGGGATAAAAAGAAATGTGGGAGTGCTTTTAAGAGCAACTGGTTTTTAGTTTTTGCATGAACCTTCATGGAAATAAACCCACAATTTCAGATGTATTACCAAGCGACTAACACGGCTACTTTTTTTTTTAAGTAAGCCAGACATTGCCAAAATAGTGTTACCCCAAGGGAGTTCTTCACGTAATTTCCCAATGGTGTTCTTCTGCAATTTAACAGAAAGACCTAAAAGGAACAAAACATCAGCAGAGGGCCCTAAAAAGATAACTGTGAAAACAGCAGAACTGTAGAAACTTTCATGGCAATTAAAAATATAGAGAGAGAACTTGACAGTAATCTATTATGGTAAATTGTTTCATGGCCTGAACAAACTGCAGATATATATTTTTCAGCTCAGAGATTCTATATTATCACCTGAATAATGTCTCTATGAGGGCCAGCATGGCATAGTGGTTTGTGTTGGACTATGACTCTAGGGACCAGGATTTGAATCCCAGCTTGGCCATGGAAACCACTGGCTGACCTTTGGCAAGTCATACTTTCTCAGCCTCAGAGGACTGCAACTCCTTCTGAACAAATCTTGCCAAGAAAACCCTGTGATAGGTTCACCTTAGCGTTGCCGTAAGTTGAAAATAACTTTAAGGCACACAATTACAGCCAGAACGTCTCTATCCCCAATGATGCCGCAGCAGTCCATACATGTATTTTTCTCCCCACATAATCCACAAATATAAAGTCAAAGTCAAAGATGTTGGTTCCATCTAGAATAGGTAGACTTGGCATACAGATATTTTGGCATCTCTGCCATGTTTTCAAATATATTGGCCTGGCCAAAGCTCCATTTGCAAAACCCAGAATTTTGATACTGAAGGGTGGGCTTTTTCTCACACAACTTTTGGAATTAATTTTATTTTCCTCCAAGTGAATCAGTGGGCAAAATGTTTGATGGGCCAAGTCTGAGCCTCCAGAATGCCAGTTGGCCATTGCCTCCCATATACAATCTGCAACAAATTCATGCAAAACCTCTCCAGACTATATAAACCAGCTGCTCATTTTGTTGGGCTCTGAAGATTTACAGATGCTGTACGGGTGCACTTTTAATTCCTCTTTATGTTTATAGGGCTCCATTATTTGTGCTTCTTTCTTAGATCCCCAGGGTATGCTGAAAAGCGGGGTTGAGAGTGTCACTGACTTATATCATGCAGTTAATGCTTAGAGATAGAGGAATGAGAATTGACTAATTTGCCTCCAGCAGTGTTTAAATTAGATTCCAGATGGAAAGCTCCGATTTCCACTTTTAAAACCTGCTAGCAACAATCTAGGTCAGGCGGGAAAAATTCAACAAATCAATATTTAAAACATATTATGCTTAATTTTGTAGGTATTATTCAAGATGGAAAAAAGCTTAAAAGTCTTGATTGCAAATAAAAAGTCTTTATTTGGGCTGAACAATATTTTACTCCCCATGTAGTTTCAGTGCAATTGCTGCAGAATGAGGCCACAATTGGTAAAATGACTACATTTATTAACACAAGCATGTGAGCTATGCACATTCTCAAAGCAGGGAATGTTACTTTTAAAACTGCAATGGCAATAACACTTTACATTTCTATACCACTTTATATAGAACTAAACACTCTCTAAGGAGTTTACAGTGTGTTAGCCAATTGCCTGCAACAAGCTGGGTATACATTTTAGTGACCTATGAAAGGATGGAAGGATGAGTCAACCTGGAGCCCTGCAGGTATTGAACTCACAATGTTGTGGCCACAGTACCGACATTTAACCACTGCGCCACCAGGATGCAGAGTTTTTAAAAAGGAACTAGCTACTTCATTTCTTCCTCTGATAGCCAAATGGATTATTTACTTATTGCTCTTATTACAGTCCAGAAATGTAAGTCACAGTAACCTATCACTAACTAATAAGTAACACATTACTAAGGAGTTATTGGTACTATTGTGCTACTGAAAAATAGATGGAAAACAACTCTCTGGTTCACCCAAGTGGCCAGCTCAGATATTGCACTGTAGAAATTCTGAGCAAAATGCAAAATGTAATCATTTTCTTCCTACCCAGAACCCTCAGACCACAGCTTTTTGACACAGTCTGTCTTGAGATGAAATTTCCATCCTTCTAAAATATGCATTTTCAGAGTTCCTATCATTTTGAGCTGTCTGCTGGCATGGTTTTGCTGTTTCACCTGTTCTCCCTCCCATCCACCAGCCCTGCCACTCCCCCCTGTGTCTCTCATGCATTCGTAGTGACTCTCTTTGGGAAACTGACTTTTGCTAAGCATATTTATTGATTTCACATGCCAACACTACCTGACAACTATAAAGATCTGAAAGACAGGCATCACCTTGTCTAGCCCTTTGAAAATTTAGGACAAGGATGATGACTTTCTGGATCATATTACAATCGGCCCTCCATATCCACAGACACAGATCCTGGGATTTGTCATTTGGTGAGGCATCAGAGTGTTCTCACAAACCAGGCTGTATACTTCACAGAACTACAAATTCCAGGATTCCACAAGATAAAATAATCATAATAAGGGGGTTAGCAGGTCTATCGATGATGATAACATTAAAGATAAGCTACACGTCTCCCTATTTTGGTTAACAGGAAGTGCTTCTTTTCCAGAGTATATGGTGAGCAGATTGGAAGCTTCTAGCAGTATTGCTCTGAAACAGTGCACCTTCTTTGAAAGTTTACCTCAAAGAGCTAGAAGCTCTCTTTTATGCCTGCTTTGTTCACTTGCTTCCCTAAGAAAATTAATTTGCATGAGAAAATGACACTACTCTGATCTTTTTAATTAAAGTGTGTAATGCATCAGTGGCTGACAAAAAAACAAATGAAAACCAAACACCAGAGTCATCAGCTTTACTGCACAGCCACAAGTAGCCTGTGGAATGAAATACTAGACCTTCTGCTCCAAACCCATACAGAAAACCACTTACAGAGCTGGATTTAGTACACTAAAAGCCTAAAGAATACTTTTTGGCCTCCATCTCCTCAGTCTGCTCAAATGTCACTGATTTCTGGCTCCAGTGAATACTCCAATATGCTCCATGGACCTGAACCAATAATGAAATCAAAGAAAAACGAGAAGAGCCTGAAAATGTCTTTCAGTCTCATCTTGATCCAGTCAACCAGTCGGAGGGCAGCCAATGGTTTTGCTGTTTCACCTTCCTCATGTGCTCAGATCATCTTCTAAGATATGGTGTTCATGGCTGCAGAAGTGAGACTATCAGCTGTGAGGAGTAAATCCTTCTTGGTGGTGGTTCCCATGTTGTGGAACTCTTTCCTAATGGAGGCTCACCAAATGTGGCACCTCTTATGTTTTAAATAGTGTGTGTGGCCTGAAACAGATGGGCTGAAAGCGCCATATCAGTGCCGAAATTAGAGTTCCAGAACACGTGGCAACCGCATGCTCTGGAACCCTAATATGTATGAACAGCGCCATCTTTATGTGGCGCTGCCCATATGTGGCTTGCATCCATGACGCAAGTGCGGCATCACATCCACACCTCCAGGCGCCATGCTTGCATCATGGAGGCATCACAGTGTGCCAATGGCGCACTGATGACATCCTCCCCACACACCTAAAAGAACCCACTTTTGTCCCTAAGCCCTGGATGACCCTGCATTGCCACCCTTTTAAACTTCCAATTGTGCCCCGTATGATAACTTCCAAGGAGAAGATAACTTACAGATATCTGAGGATTGTGGAGCTGAACAAGCAAAGACTTCAAGAATGGATATGTAGTCAGGATAATAACAGCTGAAAGGTTTTTGAAAAGGGCAAGACAATGGCTGCTGCCGCATTGCAGAATTAGTGCAGTTTGTCACTGTTTTAAGTGTCATGACTCGATCCTATGGAATCCTGGGATTTGTTGTTTGTTGTGTCACCAGAGCTCTTTGACAGAGAAGGCTAGATATCTCAGAAAACTACAAATCCCAGAATCCCATAGAATGGCGCCATGGCAGTTAAAGCTGTGTCAAATTCTGCAGTATACATGTGTGTTGTATACTGTGTGCCTTCAAATCATTTCCTACTTATGGCGACCTTAAGGCAAACTTATCATGGGGTTTCCTTGCCAAGGTTTGTTCAAACGAGGTTTGTTATTCCCTTCCACTGAGGCTGCGAGAGTGTGAGCCAATGTTAATGGAGAAGGTTTTTTTGGAACGATTTATTCAAAGGAGGTTTGTCCTTGCATTCTTCTTAGGCTGAGAGAGAAGTCATCCAATAGGTGTCCATGGCTGAACAAGGAAATGATCTCCGGTCTCCCAGAGTCCTAGTCCAACATTCAAACTGCTACACCACATTGGCTCTCTATTAATGTTGAAAGGAGGATATTTAGTACACTTATATCATCTCTGATTTGAAGTATAAATTCATGCTTAGATTAGCAGAGTCCAGATAAAAAATTGCATCCATTACGCCATTCCTCCCCTCCCCAACACCATTTGCCCCTATTTTGAAATTGGCAAAGAAGGAAAAAACTGTATGAAATTTAGAAAATCCCACTTCTTACCCACTCAACCACTGTAAGGGAGTGAATGAAGACACAGAAGGAGCCACATTCTCTTCACCCTCATCCTCATCAACTGCACCCAGAACCTCCATCCTCCATCTTCTCCACAAGAAGAATTCTCAGGATTTTTTTAAGACACAGTAATCTTTGTCTTTTATCAGTACCAGTCTTTTATCAGTACCCACCAGTACTGCTTTTCAGCCACTGCACTGGATCGCATGCCTGTGTTGTTCTGAAAAGGGCATGGAGAATCCAGGAAAACTGACATAAGGAGGAGGACATCTCTATGCTGTGTATATTCATGCATCTGAGGCCCCATTCTCACTGGTGGTTTTGCCCTGGAAGGAACTGGGCATATTTGGGGGGGGGGGCTCCCAAATCTCTCCATAAGCAAGTGCCCACTACAAATCAGGGGCATTTTAACCCGAATGCCCTATTGGGGAAATCGGGTTTAACATGAAGGTGCCTGCTGTCAATCAAGCGATCATCATAGGTGACATTTGCAGCACTCATTGGGGCATCAGAAGTGTGATTCCTCCCTCCTTTTTTTTAAAGAGCCAGGTGCCAGAATGCGCAGATTCTGTCAAATTAAAAACCGTGTGTGTGTGTATGTGTGTGTGTGTGTGTTGTGGGCATTTGGGTCAGTGCAGGTTATGATTTGCCCTTGACCCCATTTTCAACCCCAAAATGCAAGCTAATGCCATCTCTGCATCCTGTATCCCCCCTCATTGCCACCCCAGAATGCCTCATACACATGCAATAATAATAATAATAATAATAATAATAATAATAATAATAATAATAAATTCCTCACCTCAGAAATGCCAGAAAAGGATGCAATGCCATGCATTCTTTAGGCTACCCCTGAATTCCTTAGAGACAGTAGCAAAAGCATGTATCAGTTTGCCAATTTGCCAAACTGGAAAGAGAAACATATTGTAGCATTCAAATTGTAGCATTCATTCGCAAAGGAAAAAAAGTTTTTTGCAAAGTACTCTTTGCAACATTTCCCCTTTGCTGGAAGGGAGGAAATGAAAGAGAAAGTTAACAAGCAGCTAGCCACGTTCTATCCATCTATATATCTGCCTCAAGAAAAAAAAATGCACATTTTTTGTCAAAAATAATTGTAAAAAATAAAAAAAGGGGGGGAAGGTGCCTGATGCAAGCTCCATTCGTGCCCTGCCTTTGACCTGACCTGACCTGACCCTTTTCCTCCTGCTTACATTCTCTTCAGAGGAGGTTTGCCATTGCCTTCCACTGAGGCTGAGAGAGAGTGACCTGTCAGTTCCAACTAAAGTAGACTCATGGAATCAATTGGGAATAAAAGGGAAATGCAGCGCAGGCATTCTGACTGTAGCATCCGCATATAACACTAATAATAATAATAATAATAATAATAATAATAATAATAATAATAATAATGGCTCTTAAGTTCCAGGAGCAAGAGGAAATGAAAGGGAAATGTAACACAGGCCTTCTGGTTGCAGCATCTGCATATAACACAAATAATAATAATAATAATAATAATAATAATAATAATAATAATGATTCTTAAGTTCCAGGAGCAAGAGTAAATGAAAGTCACAAGCAAGCACACACACATTCTATGTCACCCAAAAAATCATGTGGATAGACTGTCAAAAATAAAAAATAAAAAAGAGAAAGAGAAAGAGGCTCCTTCCTCCTGGCTCCACAGTCCGATTTCCCTTGGCAATCCTCCTCCTCTTCTCCTCCTTCCTTCCTTCCAACCCTCCCTGAAGCAAAAACCATTGTCACTCCAATTTCCCTTTTTTGCAGCCTGTCACCCTTGAGTCTCCTGTCACCCCAATTCCCCTTTTTTGCCTCCTCTCACCCTGATTACCCTTTTTTCAATCCTGAGGCTCCCTCCTCCTCCTCCTCCTCCTCCTCCTCCTCTTCCTCCTTCTCCAATGAGGGGAGGGAATGCCCCTGCCCTCTGCCCACCCTCTGACCTAAATCCCTCCCTGAACTTGCCCCGATCATGATTGGGGGCAAGTTCATATTCAGCAGAACCCGGGTTCCCCCCCCAAAAAAAGGAGTGGCTTTTAACCTGATTTTAAATGTCCCAGGCTAAGGGGCATTTGCCGCAGAACTCTGGTGCAAGCCCCAAAATGGATTGTGACAGATTCGGAGCGAATATGAACTTCACATGGAAGAATCTTTCTGATCCAGGGTAAAGTGTAGTGTGGATGGGCCCTGAGATTTCCTTTTCAACAGAGCTCTCCTCTGGAACTCCACATATCTGATGAAGATTTAGGGAAAGTCTTCTGTCTCTGATAGTTGTTTTCTTTCTGGAAACCCATCACTGTCCTTGGTATTGCTGGTACCTTTTTAATTCAGCCTTCAACAACGTTTCTAGCACTGATCTAGGAGAGAAAGGGAAAATGTAGGTTTCAGAAAGGGACAGAAAAGGTGCCACTTAATTGTCTGCTCAAGCCTGGAATACATCCTTCTCCAGCTGTAATGATAACTAGTGTCAGCCTAATGGTTTTCAGAAAAAAAGAGGAAAATAATGATTTACTGCTGCCTCTGGATGGGCCATTGCTGGGGGAAATACTAGATTAGATGCATTCCTGTTCACCTGCATCTGACAACCCATCTGAAATGTTCTTCTCATTTTGAACACATGTTATCTGGGTGGCTGCAGCCAATCCACTTTGAAGCAAGAATGTAGGAAGGCTGCCAGTGGAAGGTTCTTGTTCTCCCAAAGAGGTGTACTGTAAATGGCTTTTTAATGGTTTCATGCACACTCTTCTGTGTACATCCATTCTTCTTCTCTCTTAGATGCTTACTCTCTCTAGTGTGTGATTCTCTTCCTCCATTCTTCTCTCATCTTATCCATCACTTATCCCTCTTCCTCATACACTTATATTTTCTGCATAGTAAAGCCTTCTTTTCCTGCATGCTTCTCAACCCCATAAGGCAGTGTGCTGTATGCTCCGTTTCTCTGATCCTCCTTCCATCCTGTTCTTTGCTTCTCATTGAACTTTGTACCACTTGCCACTGCAGCTTCTGATTCCCACATGGAGTGAAAAACCCTGTTGAGGAGGGCAGGGAAGATGGCAGGGGTGGGAACAACATAGAAAGCATAAATGTTATCCATAATTAAAAGCCAAGGGAAACTAATGACCTTGTAAAATCCTCTTAAAACCAACCATAGAAATGGCCAACAATTTATTTCTTTGGAGGGAATTCAGTAGAGGAGGGGTGGCCACTTAGAAGTCACTGTTTCTAGTACCAACTAGCTTTCCTGATTCTTACCTTTCTTATAATATATGTTAGTTTTAATACAGCTACTCCTGCCAAGAATGCCACATTTAAAAAAAAAAGAAAATCATAGATATTCTTACATGAATTATTTACTTAACCAGTTAAGTTAAAAGAGAGAACAGTACCATTCAATGTAGTTTAGATTTATAAATGGACTAAACTTTTGTTTTTCTTCTCACACCTAAAATGGAAACAAACAAACATCCTAGCCTTGATGCAAAGAATGTTTAACAAAACAGCCTAAGATGTCGCTGATTTTTTAAAAAGGGTTCTGTCAACAATAAAGAGATTATCTTTCAGCACACTTTTCAGCACCATATGGTGACTAAGCAGTTGGGAAACATTGATGCTTAACATGCAATTCTACTGATTTTTGCTCACCAAACCCCTGTGGAAAATGATAGCTCCTTTTATCCCACCCACCCCCACCAAAAAAAAAACCCCTTCATTACTTTGAGAATGTTGTATTTGGAGTGAAAAATTAAGTGTAGAACATTTCACTTTCAGCATATTATAATGTTCTTTAAACAAATGGGGCATATGAACA
This sequence comes from Sceloporus undulatus, assembly GCF_019175285.1. Classification (NCBI taxonomy): domain Eukaryota; kingdom Metazoa; phylum Chordata; class Lepidosauria; order Squamata; family Phrynosomatidae; genus Sceloporus; species Sceloporus undulatus. The sequence continues at coordinate 88,176,411 of NC_056526.1, forward strand.
CCTTGTTGAAATCTATCTTGCTTTGTCCCATTCCTCCTTGGTAGATAGAACTCCAGTTGAGAGAAAATGAATGATGGTGTTTAAAAAAATATTTCCCCCCAATGAATGCCATATAATCAGGACCAAATGTACCTCCAGGTATAACCATGGTCAGCCCCACAAAGATGATATTGAAGTCTAGTCTCAAAGTGGAACATAAGGACTAGAATGTAGAGCTTGTATGGTCCAATGTAAGACAAGATCTTGAAAGATCAGAGTTCATTCTTTGGTGAGCCATGGAACCAACTAGGTCATTGGACCAGTTATGCACTCTCTCAGTCTCTCTTGCTCTCTTTTCCTCTCTCTCAGACTGATCTATCTGATGCTAATGCTGTGAAAATGAAGTGCAAGAAGACCTTCCTGTCTTGAGCAAATCATTGGAATAGTACTTCACCCTAGCAGTTCAAATAGTAACAAATTCAACACAGAGATTTAGGTCTCTAAACGCCTCTTCTTCCTCTTCCACCTCACACCATCCTCAGCCTTCAGCTGCCTCCAAAAAGGTGACTGGAGGCTAAGGAGGGTTAGGAAGGAGGAGGAACTGGTGCACACCTCTTCGTCTTCCTCCTCCTCCTGCCACTTGCTGGGGGAAATGGCATCAAGTGCCAGCTCTGGCACGCATGCCATAGGTTCGCCATCATAAAATGGCAAAATCAAGGTTTGCTTTATAGAATGTAAATTTTAAAAATATATATTTTCAAGCTGTGGATGGTTGAATCCATGGATGAAGAATCTGTGGAGTCAGAGGGCTGACAGTAAATGGGTCCTACAACAAATCAAGCCTGAACTTTCCCTAGAAGCCAAGATGACTAAAATGAGACTGTTGTAATTTGGACATATCATGAGAAGACATGACTTGCTAGAAAAGTTTACTGAGATGCTTGGCAAGGTAGAAGGCTGGAGGAAAAGATGATGGATTACAGATGGATGGAGTCATGCAAGGAAGCCAGAGCCTTGAATCGGCAAGACCTGTTGATAACACAGTGACTTGTAGGGTCACCATAAATCGAAGTCTACTTGATGGCAAGTAACACAAAGAATCAGCTAGGGCAGAATCATGCATTTTCCCAGCTCAGGCTTTGGTGCATAGTTTACTGAGATACAAAATTTATGTTTCACTGGCCCTTTCCCTTTCTTTGGATGTCTGGGCTAAATGTGTGAGACTCCTGGTAAACTGCCATTCATGGCTGGCAAGGTGCATCCAGTTTGGGGTAAACTACAAGTTGTGCTGGCCTGATCAAGCTCTTCTGTTCTAATACGTTATAATTAATGACAGAATTAAAATCATATCCAAAGTTTCTATTTAAAAAAAAGTAACAACAAATGCAGATAAAATAACAAGTGAAACCACTCAATCCCATTGGAAAATGCAAAGATAATTAAGCCTGCTGTTGTCAATTTCCTAGGGAAGAAAGTTACTGATCTCAAGAGATGGCTTTGGCAGTTGTTTTCATCATCTGAGAAAATTTACACAGGAAAAAAGAGCTGTGAATATATATTTCCAAGCATATTCATGTTTTAGGCATTAATTATCATCAACACAGAAAGGCAAGAGTTTCCAATTACAATGCAAATACCCACAAAAAGTGTTCCCTACTTTCCTCTGCTTGGCAAAGTTAACTTTGCCTTAACTTTGCAACACAGGTTTTTACATCTTTAATCAGAAAATCTCCAAACCCTCTGGCAGTTACAGTTGTAAACTCTGTTAGGTAGGCTTTGTATTTCTGGAACCTTAGTATCTCCACTTAATGCAGAATACTTTGGGTGGCTTACTATTATTATTATTATTATTATTATTATTATTATTATTATTATTATTTTAATGTTATTTATACCCTGCCCTTCAGCCTTAAAGGCTATCAGAGCGGCTTACAATTATTATTTTTATTTAGACAGTTCCCTGCCCTCAGGCTTACAATCTAAAAAGACACGACACAAAAGAAGGGAATGGTGGTGGGGAAAGAGATTAGGTCCAGCAGTTCTTCTCTCCCTCTGAGGCCTGGACCAAAGCAGATGGACTGGAGGGAAGGCTCTATTTCTTAAGGATAGGCCCGATGGCATTGGACTTGTCTTTTCACTCCCTTCTAGGCCGGATGGAGTCAAATGGCATGGAGGGAGGGCACTTCTTCTTAGTTCAGGCCAGGCATGATGGAGCTGACAGGCCTCTCTCTCCCTCTGATTACATAGATGGCAAAGGAAGCACTCATCCACTTACTTTAGGCCAGGCTTTATTACAACAACTTTTCAAAATTTGTTTTGTTAACTAAAATGAGAAGGTGTTTTGCATTGCAAGAACTAGAAAATAGAAGCTGTTGACAATACATGACAATGGCATTTCCAACTAAATGACAGACACATACATGTGTGTGTGTGGTGTTGCTGTTTAGTTACGGTCTATCGCAAAATAGTATGTATATAGTGAAAGACCACTGTGCAACAGAGAGACTACATATCCCAGATTCTAGGGGCAAATCACAAGTATTCACTCACACTATCGTGACTTGTTTGTATAGTCAGACTAGCTGATTTATTGCATGGCAAAAGAAAGCCAAGATGCAGTAAAAAAAGAAGCTGCTTTCTCCTTGTTCTCCTTTGAGAAGAAGACAAACATAAAAGCATGCCTATTGACAAATGATTTTTTCCAGCATGACAAAAGACACATTGTGTGCCCAGGAGTGAGTCCATTCCACCAAATAACAACACAAACACAGGGATTGGAAGAAATAGGCCACAACTAGGAGTTGTGGCGCAGTGGTTAAATGCCTGTACTGCAGCCATTCACTCGAAACCACAAGGTTGCGAGTTCAAGACCAGCAAAAGGGCCCAAGCTTGACTCAGGCTTGCATCCTTCCGAGGTCACTAAAATGAGTACCCAGACTGTTGGGGGCAAATTAGCTTACTTGCTGTTCACCGCTATGATCTTTGGAATAGCGGTATATAAATAAAACAAATTATTATTATTATTATTATTATTAACTATTTACCAATTACAGCTGCAGTTAATTGGTACATGCATAGGAATGGATCCGGGTATTGGGTAGCACACCTGCTATCCAATGAGACCAACCTCCAGCCTCTGCCAGAAAACAAGAGAGGAGTGATGGGGACTGTGCGGTCAGGACATCCTCCCAGGCGAGATCCCTTGCGTCCCTTTGTGTGGGGTTGTCAGAAATGTGTCAGCCCCTGCCTGGGCTGCCCACTTTTCCACCACACTTCTCACTCCAGGTCCTTTAAGGGGACTCCACATTCATACCCCTTCCAGGGTACTGACAACCTTCCCAGATCCCAATCCCATGTTCCACCCCCATAGTTGTGGCAAAAGAACATAAGGAGAAAACAAGCAAAGTCACAGAGTGTGGGTGGGATGGTGCCTGGGAGGAACTGATCCAGGCCGGGGCTGACATGGTAATAAATACTGTTTGCAGTCAACTCAAAAGAAGACTGCCTGGCAGTCTTTCTTCTGTTCGGTGGCCAAGAGACCAATGAGATACAAGCAGCAGCCCGTACCATATTGGCTCCCACTCTGGCTAGCACTGTCTTTCCTGGAGCATTGAAGCTCCTGGAAAGAAGAACCTCCACTGGCAGCCATGAGACTTCCAGGCTGCTGCTCCACCACCAAGTCTGGGAATGTACCTTTGGGTCAAGTTGACATAAAGGCAACCGCTGGTAATAGGTTGGCCACATTGCCTTCACTTAATACACAGGAAAATTCCTCTATTTTCTTTGGTTTATCATATGTATATGAAGGTTGCCATCAAATACGTTTGTGAAGTAATTATAAAAAAACTTTTTTTATTCTGTCCAATTGAGTAATTATTTCTTTTCCTTCTTTTATTTCAAGGATTTCTTTTTCTTTTTCTTAATTTATGAGCCATCACATTTTACCAAATTTTCACTTTAATCACATGAAACTATGCGCATATGATATTGTAATTGAAAGGTATTGTTTTTATTTTGCTAGCTGTTTATGTCACAACAATTACCATTACATTCAGTGATATATGGGAATTATGATTTATGAGTAACACTAATACAAAAACATTACTAAGGATTGTGTATGGTGTGGTATGGGAGGAAGCCAATGGGGGTGGGAGTGTGACTCCTGGTGACTCCAAACTCAGTGATGCCAGTACCGAAAACTAGTGATGGATCTTGTTAGTTTTTTTAATTCGGTTCTCTGTCTCCTCCTGTTCCATCTAGATACAGGAAGGACATATATCCAACCTCTTGACATACCTTCAACTCTAGTCTTTATCTAACTCTGATATGTTAGTTAGATAAAGAAACTGAACACCCTAAAAAAACAACCCACAACCCATCTTCCATGAAGCCAGGAGCTAGAATGTTGTGTTGCAGTGCTGATTTCTCTGTTGTGACACATCTTCCATCAGAACATATTCTCCATAGTGGTATGTCCCTCCTGGCAGCCTTTAAAAGGCCTGAGCAAAAGCAGCCCTTTGTGGCAAGTAAGGAGCTTGTGGTAGAAAGAGAGAGGACTTGGTTTAGTAAATTAGGAGATTATTGTACCAGCAAATTGGCTGAGCGCAGGCTGACATTTTTGAAAAATTTGCTAACATCGGGTGTTATCACACACCTCTAAGCTCAGTTTGGAGGCATCGTGTCCCAATCTTAGCCATCCCGAACCCAATCCCTCCTTCTCCCATCCTTCGCAATGAATGATTAATTCCCATTCTTTGCAAATGATAGGACAGATTGGGTTTGGGATGGCTAAAATCACCTTGGAACTGAACACAGAGGTTTGTGATAACACCCAATCTTAGCACATTTTCAAAAATTTGAGCCTGCGCTCAGCCCGGTCTCAGGCTAGCCAATTTGCTGGTGTGATAATCTCCTTAGAATGAGCTAGAGTAAGTATCAGCCTTTTAAAAACAAATTAGAGTTTAGAGATTGGGGTCCAAAATACACTGCAGAAATAATCCAGTTTGCTTTAACTGTCTTGGCCCGATGCTAAAGAATCCTGGGAATTGTAGTTTATTGTGGCACCAGACCTCTCTGACAGAGAAGGCCAAATGTCTCACAAAACTACAGTTCACAGAATTCCCTCGTATTGAGCCAGGCCAGTTAAAGTTCTAGAAATAAATAAATAAATAAATAAATAATAATAATAATAATAAAGTGGTCTGAATCTGGATTATTTCTGCAGTGTGTTTTGGACTGTAGAGATTGTTTTGTATCCTTTTAGACACAGACAGTAGAAGACAATTAGTTAGAATGCTGTTGGTTTTATTTATCAACTGATGTTCTTTAGTTATTACTATTAATCAGCAATTGGTTTTATTTCCATAACTTCCATAATATATATTTTTAGAAGGAGTGTGTGGTAGGAGTTTTGAAACATTTACAGAGTAAGAGTTTTTGTAAGAGCAAGATAGTTGTTGAAGGAAGGTAGGCAGGAAGAGGTGTTGAGGAAGAACAGGGAAGGAAGAGCCTTCTCTGTCTTTAAAATATGAGTAGTTTTTCTTTCTGGTTTCTACTTGTGTTGCAGTTCTCCTTCTGTTTGGGCCCTTCAGACCTTCTCCCTCCAGCCATGGACCAGTTCTAAATTCCATGCTGTATTGCCAAAATGAACAGTAGTTCCAACAAAACACTGATGTCACTGGGCTCCAGAGTAAGAAGTTTGTGGCCTGGACCCTGCAAGAAATGGTAGCAGCTGTGTTGTTCTTTGAAATGTGCCCAAATATCAGTGTAGTGATATATTTAAAAATGAGAAAACAGATTACTCTGGAGCCAAAGCTACTCGCCCAAATAGGCAGTGCTATTTGGATAAACCATGGCACTGGATCCCATTCATTGGTTCTGTTATCTCTGGTCTCAACATGCCTTGTTCTCTGTGCTGAAGTATACTTTCCTCCCTCTAAAAATAGAGGGGAGAAATAAAATCCTTTCCTTGGAAACAAAACACTATTTGACTTCGAGATGTGCTCTTTGAGCTGATGTACCCAGATTAAAGCAGAATACTGGGCTTGAGAAAAAGGAGATTTTGTAATGTGAGAATTAAAAGCTGTCAGTGCAATGAGAAGTGTAGTGGAGTCCATGAAATCTTTCTACTCCTAGTAGGAATAGAAAGCTTTAGAGGTAGAGTCCAAATGAAGTCTCTCTTTGAATTTCAAGGTATTTACATATTTTTCTCCCGCTGAGAAGGGAGTATGCCTTTATGTCACAACGTTCTGTTGCTTGGCTTCATAATGACTTCTGTATTTCCCAAATGTTGACCATTCCATCACCCAGAAGAGCCAACTTCATGGCAACTTTGGGCTGAAACCTCTAGAGATGGTTTTTGGAACCTTGCTATGCCTCCTGCCTGATAGACATGGACTAGCATGCCCTCTAGTGTTTCACAAATGAAAACAGGGACAGTTGCGTTTTTGTAAAACCTTATTCTCACCAATTACTGCAGTATTTTCACCTTGCTGGGGACACTTTTATTTGCTTTCAACTGTCATCCTTAACACTGGGATAAGCTATTTCATATTGGCTGCATCTGCACTGCAGAATTAATACACTGTTTTGACTGCCATGGATCAATGCTATGAAATTCTGGGATCTGTAGTTTTGTACTATATTTAGCCTCTTTCAGAGACCTCTGGTGCTACAACAAACTACAAATCCCAGATTTCCATAGGACAGAGCTAGTATCTTTTAAAACTCCTTTTTAGGAGGATTATACCCTGTGTTTGCCCTGAATGGGCCAGACATCATCCAGTTTGTTAGTACCAGACTTAGGGATTAAGCCCTGTGTAGTCCAGACTCCCCACTGAGTGGATGGGGTGAGGCTGTTTTATTTGGGCCATGCAGACAGATCTTAATAGTGCTGAATCTTCCCAGAAGACCTGGAGCCCTCCATTCCAAGCAGGGTGTCTGTTTAAAATGTGCCCCCTGTGCCACCTGATCTGACTGTCACTGATGCACATCACTCACTCTGCGGTCAGGAGAAGGCACTCAACAACAATCATAGCAATGGACACACTAGTGCAAGCATCCACCCAGTGGCAGAACAGACAGGTTCAGGTAACTGAAGAAGTTCAGCTCAGCTCTGGGGCCAGGATAAATACTTGTAAATACCATACCTCCATGACGATTATAGTATGACTCTTCCCATATAAATGCCATAGCTCCATCCTATGGGATCCTAGGATTTTCAGCTTGAGAAAGGGTACTTAGAATTCTCAGCCAGAGAGCTCCAGTGCCTCACCAGACTGCAAACCTTAGGACAAAACCATGGCAATTGAAGTATAATTATAGCACTGTAGTCATGTAGGGTAAAAAGATCCCAGGCTGAAGACATTTTAGAATGCAAATCTATCCTGGAATTGTACTGCTGGGTAGGCAAGTATGGATTTCTCACTTATCATAAAACACAGAACTCACACTGATTCAGGGCTTGGTTATACTCACTAAACCAATATAAAACTGATAGATTTGTAATATAGCTGTTCTGTGTGTATGAGCAGACCTGGGGTGGGCAGCTGTGATCATCCTAATATTTTTTTTAGAACTGCAACTCCCACAATCCTTCACCATTGGATATGGTGGCCAGGGGTGGTGAGAATTGTAGACAAAACAAAAAAACAAGCCTGGATGTCCACAGTTGGCTTCGCTGATGTAGAGACATCTGCATTTCTGGCAAGACCATGCATGGAAATTGTTGGCCTGATGGGAACAGTAACAGAATCAATTCTAACATTGTTCATGCGTGAGGATAGGCTCATTAGTACTGAAAAGACTGCTATCAAATACTGCCAATATGGGCACTGTAGGCACAATAAAGGCTCATGGGTGGAATAAGCGCATCATCAAAGGGGGTCATTTGTTTAATGCATAAGATCAATACCATTCTAATAAACAGGACAGCTCTGACTTTCTTCTTACATATCCAAGGGTGAGTCACACTTCACTTCTTCAGTGTATATTTAAAGAAGACATCAAACAAGCCAAAAAATAGCTTGCTATGATTTAATAACTTTCTTTGTACCAGCTATTTCTATAAAAGTTTAATGGGTGAATACAAAGCGAAAGAGTGTAATGTATTCTTGGAGAATGCAGACAACTCTGTAAACTATTTCTTGTTGTTGTTTTGTACAAGGACTGCCAGCAGTAAATACAGGGTTTATTAAAAACAATATATTATTTTAGGATTATAAAAATAGAAGACTCAAGAATCATGGCACTGTGTTATTGGTTAACAGTTTTTTAAAGTTCATCGTAAAAGCAAAGCAGCAGAAGGTCAATGAGATTAAATTCTATCAATTGTCTTTGCTGTCAGCCTTTTCCGAAAAGTTTTAAAGTTGAGTTCAAAGCTGCTCTGAGGAAATGAACATTTTCCTCCTGTATGTCACCATTGGGAATGGGCTTGTGATATATCATGGTCCTTAGATAAGAAGATTCTAGATGAAAAAAATGTTTGACACCGGGGAATAGATAATCTGGGAATTCAAAATGAGACCATGAGCAGCCCAGAAATAAACAAGCAGAGACAGCACCATCGATCAAAAAATTACTAACCATACATTTGTACACATACAACATGCCCTATGTCATGGATTCATGGCAGAATCTAAAACATAATTTCCACCCCTTGCTAGTACTCAGTCAGAAATCCAGGTCTCCATAACTGTCTCTCTCCTGACAATAAACTGCTCAGAACTGTATAACATCGCTCCATTTGTTCCCATTCTGTCATGTTCCCCCAGTTAACAGGAGACATCCCCACTGTATCTCATTTTCATTTCAGTTTATTGTTCCATCTAAAATTGCTGCCAAACCCTGAGTTAAGTGAAATTTTAAGACAAGTTTGGACATCTTTCAGGAAAAGAATCAAGAATTTTATTGGGCTTGGATAATATGCTCCTTGATTTGGAGGTGAATGGAGACATACTATTTGCTGCTCCACCTCAGGCAGCAAAATGCCTTGGACCAGCCCTGAGTTCTGCCTTCCATTTTTGACTATTTGGGGGAAATGTATCATGCCTCTATTTCTGACTTGTTACGTAAAATAATTTTAAGGAAATCTAAACAACATCAGACAGATGAGAGTGAAACCTCACCATTGTTACCATAGTTTCTCCAATCATTTCTCCAATCAAATTTTGCTTAATGGATAGGCAATTAGTGAATGTTCAGTATCTATGTATGGACTTGTATGGGTTTTGGGACATATGGGTCACCCTTAGTTGTTTTTGAAACTGGATTATGTATTAGTAGAACACATCTACTGTTTTTACACGTACTATGCATAATCTCTTTCTCAATATAACTTTTCTGGTTAAATCTTGGCGAGAGAAATGTGTTCTCCTGGACAGCCTAATAAATTATTTGACTTTCTCTGGCGTCGATATTTTAATTCTGGTATGAATTATTTAAGGTCAAGTTTAATTCCTTTAAAAAAACATTCTTTGGATATTTGCATATGTTTAGATATGCAAGGTTAAGATGATTTTTAGCTTCATTTATGTTAGGTTAAGATTAAATAACACAGTGTCTGCAACTGCATTGCTAAGAAGGCATTCTTTATTATCTTTTATACTGTAGATGATAACCAGCATTAGTTAGGAATTTAAGCTATCTTTTTTTGAGATTGTTAATGTAGTTCAGTTGAGCATAGTTTTTGTAGTGGGAATGGGGTGACATCCAGTGGTATTTTATATTATTGCAACATTCAATTTTGTGTGGTTTTTTTTATGTGTCTGTGTACCTTCAAGTCACCTGTTGACTGATGATGAGCCCATGAATATCATAGGATTTTCTTAGGTAAGGAATACTTAGAGATGGTTTTGCTAGTTCCTGCCTCCAACACCACCTGGAATTCATTGGTGGTCTCCCCAAAGTATTCAGACAGTCTGAATGTAGACAACAAAGCAGCCAAGTGGGTTGCATCTGAGCGGGTGCCTATTTGTGTGTCCTGGACCCAGTTTGCATGGTAACCAAAAGGTCTAGCAGAGGCAGCAGTACCTTCTTTTATCTTTGTTGAGTAACTTGCTGTCTCAAGAGAAAGAAGGTGAACAGTTAAAGAGGACCACAATCAGTGCCAGGTGGCTTCAGGGCAGAAGTAGTAAGATCTTTGGTCCTCTAGTTGGTTGGGAGTGCCACTCCCATACCCATTGGTCATACTGGATGACAAGAATTGGCCATATTCTGACAAGAATTGTAGACAGAAAGCAGAGGTCCCTTCACTTTTCTTCTATCATCTGTCTGATGCCCCAAGTCAACAACTGTCCCAGGAATTAGGTGGTTAGCATGCAAAAGTTTTACTACTTATCTATGGATAGTTTGGCCCCAAAAGTGCCTTCAACTTATACATGAAGTCGATTTATATGGTATGTGCAAATTACTTTTGCATTTCCAACTCAGTTTGCAGTAGCTGAAGTAAGTGAAGAACAAAGGAGAAAGGTAGGAAGATGAGAGAAAAAAGGGGACATTTTAAAAGCAGCTGAAAAGGGGGTTGACAGAGGATAGATCAGGATAGCTTAAAGGTATGATTTTGTCATTTTTTGGGATACAAGAAAGAATGACTGACTCATACTAGGCAACTTGGTATCTAATATGGAATCACCCACCTCCCTTTCTAGCACCATCCCACCTCACTTGTAGGAGTTTTGATGCATGATTGGAGGTGAGATCGGGCATTGGTTAGCATCTAGCAAGGCCCTGCAACAAGATGGTGGCCTACTGCAAACCCTTGGAATCTTTGGTCCGATTACTTTCCTTTCTTGCTTTTTGCTACTTCTTTGTCTGATGTTGCTAAATGAACTAGACATTATAATTTAAACAAGAAGGGACAACTGTTGCTATCCCTCTTTCTTTGGTCAGTAGTGCACACTGGGTCAAGAGAGAGGGGACAGTTAATGAGTACTTGGACCCACCAGGGACATCCATTCTCAGGGCTCTCCAAACATACAGCTAGTCCTGTTCTGACATCACCCACAAAGGAAAGGCTAGAGCTCTTCTTTGAATCATAAACTAATTCTGAGGATGGATCCTTAGTCCTGACGATAGGTAGGGAAGATTCTGAGTCACCAAAGATAGAATTGTAATACAGAAACCACAAAAAAATGCTGCCTACATTTTTAAAGATTTCCATCTCTCTTTCACTTTCTTCCTAACATTCCTTCTTATAGGCTGCATCCACACTGCAGAAATAATCCAATTTGGCACTTTAGCCATCATGGCTCAGTACTTTCGAATTTTGGGAACTGCAGTTTGTTGTGACACCAGAGCTCTTTGACAGAGAAGGCTAAATGTCTCCCAAAACTACAGTTCCCAGAATTCCATACTATTGAGCCATAGAAGTTAAAGTGGTGTCAACCCAGATTATTTTTGCAATGCAGATGCATCCACAGTCTAATTTGCTGTAACCATTTCTGACTGGTTCTAATAATATCTTATTTTAACAGCTTTTTCTAGCATACTCTTCACAGTTTGCTTTAATTGTCTAAACAAACTAACAACTCGCTGTACTTCTCTCTATCTGTCAAATCTCTCTGTATCCCACACTCTTACTCTCTATGCTTTTTCCCTTCAAAGACCAAGTACCTCTTGAAGACCAGAGTTAATGGAGACATGTCAAAATTGAGGTCATGTCAAGGTTACCTTGGGGCAGCAGTTCCCAACCTGTGCTCTGAAGAGCCCTTAGGGCTCTGCATGCACTTCCCATGTGCTCTGTGGCCACTCCAGGAAAATGAAAGAAATAAAAATTGAATGAAATTAAAGAATAAGAAGTAAAAAGTAACACTATTCCTAAACACTATTAACTTGTAGGGTAGGCCTCTTAGGGGCTCTGCCATTGAAATTGGTTCTAAAAGGGGCTCCGTGAATCAAAACGGTTGGCAACCCCTAACTTAGAGCAACTGTGCTCAACAATGGACAATGTTCCTCTTCATATCATCCAGGGTTTTTCAAACTGCATTCATCCCTTAAATTGTTATGTATTATCCCTGTGTTTCATAGGAATGCACACTTCTCGTTTAAGTGAAGACACAAGTTGGATGCTCTTAGGCACCAATGCTCAAAAAAGCAAAGATCTTGCAAGTCAAGGCATCCCAGGACTTATTACGTATGCACTACACGTATTCTGCAGTCTTGCATTTACCATTTAGCTTCCATGCACCCACACTTTTCCCTGTCTTTCATCCTCAATCCTTGATAATCCAGGTCTCTGTAGTTTAACTGAGACCAGCTCATTTAACTGGCCTGTTGATGAAACATTAACTGCAATCTTTTATGGCTCAGTTTAGCATAGTAAGTCCACATACCCACCTTCCTGACTTACTCAACAGCCTAGGAAGCCGCTCTCCCCCGCATGGCCTTTATGTGCCTTCTGGGGAATGGGCAAGATCACAGAAGCATCTGCCTACGTTCCTGTGGCCAGATACAAAATGATTACAGCATCACTGAGACCTCCAGAGTATACCAGCAGATCTCAGTACTGATGTCATCATTTCATGTCTGGCAAGCATCCAACTTGTCTGGGTGCAAGCCTGTAGAATATGTGTACTGCATACGTAATAAGTCCTGGGATGCCTTGACTTGCAAGATCTTTGCTTCTGAGATCCTGTCCATGCTGCATGAAGCAGGAAATGGCCATGCAGGGGGCTTCACAACTTGTTCAATGTCAGGGGCAGTTTGCATGCTGTAGAGGAGGACTACAAGTCCTGTGCTGTTCAAGAAAGGACATATATATACATACAAGAAACTTACATGAACTTAAGTCCCTAATAAGTTGTTACCACTATTGCATCATCAAGGAACCATCTAGTATAGCTGTTTTGAGTGGCCATGGGTTTACTACACATGGGTTTGCTATACACTGCATGAGAAACACTTCAACAGTCCATTGTGAAGAGTTTCCATGGCACTTTGCAGGTAAAATTGCTCAGATCCACTCCAACATGGGTGCTGTAGTTGATACACTTCCACTGGATGAAATCTTGGTTCCTGTTTGTCTCGTGTTACTGGATAATTTTTCTTTTGTGCAACATAAAGATGTGGACATGATCCTTGGGGAGGGGACAGCCACCCCACAAGTACTAGACCCGTGTCCTTCTGGCTTATTAAACAGCTGAGTGGGGTGAAGGGGAGGGCCTGGCTGAGTGAGTGAAGGGGTCATCCGTTCCTCCTTATAAAAAGGCAGCGTTCCACCTTGCCTAAATAGGCCTTTATTGAAAAGGCTTGAGGAGTGGAGAGTAAGAAAATTATTATTATTATTATTATTATTATTGACATATGAAGTTACACAACCATGTTAATAAGCTTTGCATAAGTAAACAAAAACATTTTGAAATTTCTAGAGACTGCTGTGACAGGCAGAGACAGACTCTTATTCTGTTTTAGGAAATTATCAAACAGGGGGGAAAGCCAAGAGTAAAAAGCATACTCTCGGCATAATCGCGTGATTGCACTAAAGATTTTCAGACACATAGTGCTCACCCAGGACTTATCTCGTGAAGATTCAGGTATGCTCCAGCAGAAAAACATTCATGGAGAAGTCCCTGGAATGGTTTCCTGCTGGAGCATTTCTGGATTTTCATGGGATAAGTCCTGGATGAGCACAACATTTTCTGAAAATCCTCAGCGCGATCATGTAATTATGTTGGGAGTATGCCTTGTAAAGATAAGGGTAAAGACTTGACATGAATGTCTAGTCATAACCAAGTGCAAGGAGTGATGCTTATCTCCATTACTAAGCCAAGGAGCAAGCATTGTCCAAGACTACTCCGGTGGTCATGTATCCAGCGTGACTGTATCAAATGCTGTTAGCTTCTCACTGAAGTGGTATCTATTTATCTACTTGCATTTGCATGCTTTCAAACTGCTAGGTTAGCAAAAGCTGGGACCAGTGACAGGAGCTCACTTGTGAGACATTTAGCCTTCTCTGTCAGAAAGAGCTCTGGTGCCACCACAAACTACAAATCCCAGGATTCCCTAGTAGCACTGAACCAGGGCAGTTAAAGTGGTGTCAAATCGGATTATATTTCTAAAGTGTTCTTTTAAAACGCTGAAGCGAAGTGAAGTGAGTGGGGCAATAATGCTCAGTGAGAGCAGAAAAAAGATGCACTAGGTTTTTTATTTATTTATTTATTAAATTTAATTCTTTTAAAATTTTATATTTAAAAAAATATTTTTAAAAAATTATATTTAAAAATTATATTTTTAAACAATTATTTTTAAAAATTCTTTTAACGTTTTCATCTATTAAATTAAATTAATAAATATTAATAAATATCATTTTATTTATTATATTAAATTTAATCAGTTTTAAATATTTTAAATTATTTAAAATATCATTAAATTATTAAAATTTATTTAAAATATTATTTTTATTACGTTTTTGTAATTTAAATGTGTGGCTGTTTGTTTTTTTTTTAATTTTGCTGTTTGTTTCTGTCACAGATATATATATATATATATATATATACACACACTCTTATAACGCTGCTATTCCGCTTTAAAGGCTCTCTCTGGCTGCCTCCCGTTGCATTTTGGGATTTGAAGTTTAATCCGGGGGCATTGAGAATCCCTCTTAGGCCTCAGTGGACTACAAGACCCATAATGCAACAGGAGGCAGCCAGAGCAGTAAAAGTGGAGGAGCATCACTATAAGAGCGTAGCGTAATATAGGTAATATGGTCAGTGATAAAGTGGAATTACTGTTGATGAGTCACATGAGTATTAAAAACATGACTTGTGTGGGTGTTATGGTGACTACAACTCCCGGCATCCCCTGCGGCCGCCCTTCCGCTTCACAGAATGGAAAACCGCCTCCTTATCCTCCGATAGCCAAACCCAGCCAAGGCCCCTCCTTCCTTTGTAGGTGATAGGCTCCATGAAGGAGGGCGGGGCGTGCTGAGCCTCAGCGATTGGTCTGCTTCCCTGCCAGTCCTCGGGATGGACAAGCGAAGAGAGGAGGCGTGGCCAAGGCAAAGCAGGGCAAGGCGTGTCCCTGGCTTGAGGCTCAGTGTTGATTGTGTTGCCGCGGGGAGCGGTTGGCTGGAGCCATGGGGTCCTACCTGAGCACGGTAAGACTGGCCTGCTGCCTTTTACAGGCCCCCAGTTGTGCAGCCAGGCTCTTTCTTTCCTGCTTGGGGTGCCCCCTCTTTGCGCATGCGCAGGCTCTGGACTGGACTTTGCAGAGACACACCCCTAGAATGCTTCCTAAACCTTGCTGCTTTTGTTGTTGTTTCTTAATTTGTTGTTGTTTTTGTTGTGTGTTTCCTTCAGGTCTTTAACAACTCAATGAAGATTTCTTGGCAAGTTTCATCAGAGGGGGGTTTGCCCTGGCCATCCTCTGAGGCTGAGAGAGTGTGACTACTTGCCCAAGGTCACCCTGTTGTGGATTTCAATCCATTTCAACCCATTGGGTTTCTATGGCCGAGCCAGGATTCGAACCCAGCTCCCCAGAGTGGTTGAATTTCAAAGATAGAGCCGTGTTAGCCTGCAGAATCAGTATGTAAAGAGAGATCTTGTAGCACCTTTGGGATTCACTGAGGTCCAAAGCACACTGCAGAAATAATCCAGTTTGAGACTGCTTTAACTGCCATGACTCAGTGCTAGAGAACCCTGGGAACTGTAGTTCGTGGTGTCACCAGAGCTCTCTGACAGAGAAGGCCGAATGCCTCGCAAAACTACAGTTCCCAGAATTCCCTAGCATTGAGCCAGGGCAGTTAAAGCGGTTTCAAACTGGATTATTTCTGCAGAGTGTTTCCCACCTGAAAGAAAGAAATTGGCAGCATGAGCTTTCCTAGACTTCAGTCTACTTCCTCAGATGCATTTGGTGGAGTGGAAGCCAGGGACAGACATGTATATGCTGTTGGTATGTGAGGATGTATATATGTCTGTACCTGGCTTCCACTCCACCAAATGCATCTGAGGAAGTAGATTAAAGTCTAGGAAAGCTCACTCTGCCAATTTCTTTCACTCAGTCTCAAAGGTGCTACCTGCTCTCCAGAGTCATAGTCCCAATGCTCAAACCACTATTCTGCACTACCTATCTCATTTCCATTGCAAATTAAATACACTTCACACCTTGTATTGCAATATTTGTTATTTATTTTATTTTATTTCTACCCCTCCTTTCTCCCCAAAAGGGACCTAAGGCAGCTCTCAATGTAAAACATAAAATACTAGACCAGACTGATTTTACTCTCCATTTTGTAGATTTGGAGGTTGAAGGTGATACCAGGGCTGCATCCACGCTGCAGAAATAATCTGGCCTGACACCGGTTTAACCGCCATGGCTCAGTGCTTTGGAATCCTGGGATTGTAGTTCAGCAAAGTTCTGCTGCCATGGCCAACTACAATTCCCAGAATACCATACCATTGACAATGGCAGTTAAGCCAGCGTCAGACCTGATTATTTCTGCAGTGTGATGCAGCCCAAATTGGTAGCCAGCCTCCCTGCATCTGTTATTGTTGTGTGCATTCAAGTCGTTTCCAATTTATGGAGATCATGGGGGGGGGGGGGGGGGTGGGAAGGTTTCTTCAGGAGCGGGAGGAGGGTTGCCATTGCCATCCTCTGAGGCTGAGAGTCTGTGACCTAACCAAGGTCACCCAATGAGTTTCTATGGCCAGAGCCAAGATTCAAACCCTGGTCTCCAGAGTCATAGTCCAACAACACTCAAACCACTGCACCACGCTGGCCTTAAAGTTTAATTCTGTTTTAATTCTCACCACCTTGTATGTTTTAGTTGTATTCTTTTAAATTGTGAGCTGCTTTGAATCCCAATTTTGGTGGGGGAAGCGGGATATAAATAAATATCATAACAATGGAATTAGCACCTTTTCCTGATGAAGAAGCCCAGGGAGTTTCGAAAGCTTGCAACATGTATTTTGTGCATTTTGGTTGGCCCAAAAAAGAAAAGAGATCACTGTGTTGTGGATTTGGGATGTTATTGTACTTGACAAAGGGTGGTGCATGTTGTTTGGGGCCGAGCAGTGCCTGGATGACAGACAGTGTGGTGTAGTGGTTTGAATGTTGGACTAGGACTCCAGGAAACCAAGGTTCAGATCCCTACTCAGTCATGGAGACCCACTGGGTGACTTTGGGCAAGTGACACTCTCAGCCTCGGAGGAAGGCAAGGGCAAACCTCTTCTGAGCAAATCTTCCCCCATGATAGTTTTGCCCTAAGGTTACCATAAGTCAGAAAAATCCTGAAGGCAAACAACAGCAACAATAGAGCCTGCATGCTTGGATTAAAGTGGAAAGACTAGTTTGGGAGGTGGGGAATGTGAGATGGATGCAGAGGCCTCTTCTCCTCCTCTCAGCTGCTCCAGAGCCTTTTGGGCAGACATTGTGACTCATCGCCCTTTGACAACTCACAGGAAAAGTACTTGATTTTCCTGGCATTCCCCACCAGTTTGGAAGAGACTTTGTTCCTACCCATCCAGCAACACCCTTTTTAGAAAGCAAACCCACAGAACATCAATATGTGTCCTTCGTTTTTGTAAGGAAGAAGGAAATGTTGCACTTTAGCTATCTTCCTTGTGGAGCGATGGCCTTGATTTAAGA